>NC_067400.1:109585097-109886525 GCF_016432865.1 Antechinus flavipes | reverse complement strand
GAGATGGATTCATCAAAATATATTACAAATTCATAATAAAGATTTATAAAAGATTTTTTCAAAATGTAGAGCACTGAAATAAGATAAAGATGCATGATTTGGGAAACATGCAAATTTCAGTATAGCATTTGATAAACTTTAGAATATCATTTTTGCATGAATATACTTCTTAATTTTATTAGAATTTCTGGAAAATCTGAAAGTTGATCTCAAAAAAAATTAATTAAGAACAGCTTCTTAAAATTTAGACCATAATAAACTGCATGGTATAATTTTAGAATGTAATCTCATAAACATTTAAAAATGAATGGAAGATGATAATCATTCCTATAGGTGACTAAAGTAAGTGTATAGAAGACAATATAATAAAAGACAAAAGGTAATCTTGTTTATATTCAATTTAAAAATATATAAATAAATTCAGTGTGACAATCCATAATGTATCACTACATCAGATGTGAAAAGTCAATGGATAATATGAACTGGTCTCAAGACCAAAAATGCTCCTTAGAAACACTCATCAGAGATTTTAAAAGGCAAATAAGAGAGGTAGAAGAAAAACTGGGAAAAGAAAGGAGAGGTATGCAAGAGAGAATCAACAGCTTTGAAAAGAAAAGACAAAAAATGACTGAAGAAAACATTGTCTTTAAAAATACAATTGGCCAAATGCAAAAAAAAAAAAAAAAAACTGAAGAAAACAAGGCACAAGGCTTTAAAAAGTCGAATTACTCAAATAGAAAAAGAAATACAAATGCTAACTGAAGAAAATCAAATATTAAAAATTGGAACTAGGTAAATAGAAGCAAATGACTCTATGAGACATCAAGGATCAGTAAAACAAACTAAAAAGAATGAAAAAAATGGTTAAAATGTAAAATATACTACCAAGAAAAAGTATATTCCTTTCTCCCCCATTCAATTTTCTCCAAAGGTTTATCATATCTAACTTCTATAAAATTCTATTTATCTCCTTAATCTCCTTCTTAGTTATTTTATGGTTTGCTTTATTTAGTTCTGACAGAACAAGGTTGAGATCCCACACTAATATAGTTTTGCTATCTATTTCTTCTTGCAACTCTCTTAACTTCTCCTCTATGAATTGGGATGCTATACCTCTTGGTATATACATGTTTAGCATTGATATTACTTTATTATCTATGGTACCTTTTAGCAAGATGTAGTTCCTTTATTCCTTTTAATTAGATCTGTTTTTGCTTTTGCCTGATCTAAAATCAGGATCACTGTATATATAGGTGCAAAATAGATTCTGCATCACCCTTTTACATTTACTTTATATGTATCTCTCTGCTTTAAATGCATTTCTTGTAAATAACATATTGTAGGATTCTAGTTTTTAATCCAATCTGCTATCTGCTTCCATTTTATGGGAGAGTTCATTTCATTCACATCCACATTTAAAATTACTAATTCTGTATTTCCCATCATCTTATTTTCCCCAATTTATACTTTTCTGTTTCCTTTCCCATTTTCCCTCCTCACCAGTGTTTTGCTTCTGACCACCCCTTCCTCAATCAGCTCTCCTCTTTTGCAACCTTCCCTTTTTTCTTATCTTTTTCCCCTTCTTCTTCTGTTCTCCATTCTATTAGCCTCCCTCTTTCCTTTCCCCTTTCCCCTTCTATTTCACTATAGGATGAGATAAGTTTCTCTATCAAACTAAATATGTCTGATTTTTTGCATTGGATTTTTCACAGGTTTCACTGGAAAATTTAAAAGTTTACCTTTTATCAAATATGTGGTCAGATGAGTAGTGAAAAGATCTCTGGGCTTGCAGCTAGGAAGATTTGGGTTCAAATTTTGCCTCAGACAATTGCTGTGCAATATTGGGGAAATCAGTTAATTCCTCTGTCTTTATTTCATAATATGCCTCTGGGCCCTAAGATCCTTTTCAGTTAAAACTTCATAATCTATGTCCAAACAATCATTGATCATTGAAGTATATAACAATAATCTTTTATAATTATGCACTGATTATTTTTTACTTGCTGTTAGATTATAGGTGAACTACCAAAAGCTCAGCAAGCCCACTTATCAGAGGTGCTAGTGCTTCCTGAACACTCTGTATAAGGATGAATGGAAGTGTTGAACTGTTCGTGGTTCTGTTTACCAGAGCCAGAACAAATAGTATATTACCATGTGTGACAGAATATGACTTCTAGTCCACAATTTATACAGCTTATTATGAACTTACTGCTATTTGAAAAGTCATCACCACCAGTTTCCCTCCTCAGGTTAGCACTCAATTAATCCTAATCCTATGTGTAACTGATAGTCCAACAACTCACATCATTCTTGAAGAAATGGGGAAAAGAATAAGAATTTAACTTGTGATTACCTTAATAGCAGGCAAGGGAATTCCTGCCACTAATGCATGGAAACAGTTTCTTTATAACCTATTTTTTTTTCATAGGTGCCTAGAGCACTATTAAGTGACATTATAAGATCACAAGTCAAGTATATGTCAGAAGAAGGACTTGAATCCAAATCTTTCTAGCTGCCTGGTAAACTTTCCTAACATTCTGCCTCTAGTGAGTGTTCTTCTCATGATACTGTGTCACCACTTTTCATCTGTGCATCAACTTGAAAGTAAATTCTATTAAAGAGTTTTGTACCTTTCACAGTATTGATAAATTTGATTTAAAAAATCTGATATATATATAATTTTTTTGACACCATATCTTTAATAGTCCTGCCCTTGTAATCACAAATGGCTTCATTACAAAGGCCCAAATGGCCTTCTGGTCAAACTCTGATGTTGATGAATTCAGATTTCTAAAAGCTCCCAGACAATCTAAATCATGTTCTTTTCAAATTTGTACCTGATTATATTGGGTTGTTTTGTTGTTGTTTACTTGTTGTTGTTTTTTCTCATGACGCAGAATAATATCTCCAGAATGTAATGGTAGATAAGCAGTTGGAGGCTTTCGTGCTTGAGTTAGCTCTCATTCAGTGTATCTCTCTCAAAATTACTTGTTCCCCCATCGAGACCGAAAATAAATCCTTCATTAAGTTACTCTCATTTTATAAATCCAATACACAGAATTAATAAGTATTCTAATGATTAAAAGGTAATAAGACAACCAATTGATGCATAATTACAAAATAACCCATAGATAATAATTAACTACTTATTAAAACAACTTTTATAAATTTGTGATTCGTATGTCATATTAACTTTTTGTCACCAATATAGGCACATATATTTGGTCTCAGAGTTAAATTATTCCAAATGACCATTAAACATAGATTTAGAACTAAAAAGGAATTTAGGAGTCATCTAATTCACACAGATCTTTCAATGATTACACAAATGGGCAAGTTAGTTAACCCTAGGTCTTAGGTTCATCATCTATAAAATACATTTAGTTTAAATGATTTTCAAGTTCCAATCTAGTTCTAAATTTATGTTCCTGTGATTATCAAGATTTACAAAAATGAGGAAACATGAACTCAGAAAGATAAAAAAAAATGACTTCTCCAAGGGCAAAATAATAAAAATAATAGTAATTAAACTATTTGATTTGTTATTGTTTTTGTTGCTATTGTTATGAATGAATGAAAAAAACTAGGATGGAGGAAGATATGTAGTGATACTAAGAGTATAGCCAGAGGGAAGATAGCAAGGATTAGAGGTCCTTATCAATACATTGGCAAGTATTGGCAACACTTAAAGTTCAGTGAATATAAATTTTGAACATATGGCAAAGCCCAATGGTCTTCTATCTTATAAAGATTAAAATTAATAGTCATTTGCTTATCCAAGTGATATAAGCAATCATATTCACCCCACAAGAGAATGGAGGATTGAAAGAACTTGCTCCATCAATTTTGAAAATGGAGGAGTAGGTTTAGGAGTTGAAGCACAGTGGAGATTTTGTCCTCCCTCCTAAATGACTGGGAACAGAAAAGGGGACAATATCCAGTATTCAGGGGAAAAGAATAAGAGAACATTAGCCAACAGGTTGGAAGGAGGGCTTCCTGATAATATCTTTTCTTGCTAGGCTACTGTTTAGGAGCTGAGCTTTTATAATCATTACATAGAATTCATGCATTCAAATGAGTTTCTCTTCTTAATGATTGTCCTCCAGTAAATGGGGTATCCTCCTTGGTTCCTTGCTTAGGTCAATAATAATTCCAAACTGATTTTCTTATTTTCTTCCTACAGAGAAAGAACAGCCATTTTTTTTTTTACTACAATCCTCATCTTATAGAGGGAAGATTTAGTGTTTAGAGAGACTAAACACATAAAACCAAAGAGCTAGAACTCACACATCCCACTCCCAATTCTATGCTCATTAAACTATGAAAAGGATTCTCCCTGAATTATTTCTTTTCACTCTGTAAGACTTGAAGCAGCCACACTACTTATATCATTACTTCATCTCACAAGGTGAAGGTCCCAAGTAGCTTTAATTATTCCAAACAGAGCTTAAATGGTGCAAATTAGAGAATTTTCACTGAACATTCAAAGTATTCCCATAAGTTTAATTATGATAGCTTTGTTATTGATAAATATTTGATGGTTTATCTAAAATCTAATTTCTAATCAAGGGAGTCTAATAACCTATTATCTCATGGGGAATGACCACTGAATGACTTGTTGAAATCACTTTTATTATATTCTTAGCAACTAATAGCAATTCTATGGACCATAGGATAATGGTACCCATAGGTACTTGTGCACATTTAAGGACATCAGATTTCTAAATTTCTTCACTGCCATGCTTTGTTAAATTACTTAACCAGAATCTGTAGTGAGATAGAAAATTCAACAAATATGTATTAAGTGGTTATTATGTGAAAGACATGTAGAGATGGGGGAAACAGAACAGGAAGGGTAGATGGAAAAGATCAATGAGTTTGTGAAACTTCTACCCTGAGGGATCTGGGATTTTTGGGGTGAGGGCAAAGATTGGGGAGCTAGGAGGTTTGGAAGCAGGAGGAAGAAATAAAGACCATACACTAAGTACCAAAAGGTTGGTGCCTATCAACCTATTTTAGTGTTTATAAAATATCTTAAAATGAAAATTAACTGTTTATTTTTCTCAAAATGTTTCTTACTGCTATAGCAGGGTAGAGCATTCTAGATTTAAAAAAAAAAAAAAAAACACAAACAAACAAACAAACAAAAAACCTTCTGGATGCTGGAGTCAGGTTCTCCTTTGCTTTAATTTATTTAGCCCCCTCTAGCTCTGTACTGATAAACACAGAGAAGAGGGAAATGTTTGTATTTAAATCATACCAGAGTCATCTTTCTTTTTTCTGCTAAGGGGGAAATAGATTTTCATTGAAATATACTTAGATTCATCCTTCATATTGATCAAATTCACTAACTAATTCTCTAACTCTTACTTCCCTGGGCTTATCCAGACACAGCCTTAGGGATAGGAGCAAAGAATAGACATCCTAGTCAAACTATGGAAATATATATTTTTTTTAAAGCAAAATTTAATGATCTAAGTTGGAATGCAGCCAAGAAACTGAGGCATTCATATTTTATATGTCTTTCACTGTCAAGCAGCTTGATACATGTGAATAGTACTAGGTAAATAGTCACAGATCTTATGCAACATTGCCAATGTACAAACAGTCCAAGTTAAAAAAAAATACAAAACTTTTGAGCTTATTAATAGTTGAAGATAATGCATTCTGACTTTCACAAAACATAATCCATTCTGCATCCTAAATGACTGGATTTTAAACAACTCCCACAGAGTTTGACATAGACATGGCACATAAACATGATATGGATGCTTGAGACCATTCACAAAGAATGCAAGGTTGTGTAGAGATTCAAAAGATTTCACTGTTAGGATTACAGTGAGGGGGTGGGGAGAGAAATGATCAAAAAAAAGGAGGAAAGAGATAGGAGGTACAACAATCTCCCTTAGACATTCACTTCAATGTATAAAAAGTTGTTTTTCAGTTTCAAAAAAGAAAAAAAAAAGTAATTAACTTTGATATCTATTCCTTTAAGGAAAGAAACCAATATAGACACTTGCTTGCAGTTCTAAGGTTGGCCGTAATAATAATAGCAATATCAATAAAGCCCTTTCTGGGGAGCAGTAGATTGGGTGCAGTTGTTTGAGGGAAACTAAAAAAAGGTGGTGTACACAACTTGCATTTGGATCTAGTCAAGCTGTTCTGCTGTAGGGGGCATTCTCATATCAATCAGAACCTTCAGCTAAAATTTAAATGCTTGTGTACAAAGGACAGCCCATTAGGATCATTATCAAAAACAGCACATTTTCCCTAGTTAGCGATCAGAAAAACAAAATGCCATTCATATTTGAGAACATCAGATAAATCATTATGCAAAACTCAAGACTTGTTTTTAAACATAAAAAAAAAAAGTTTCCTTTTTATGATTACTTTGTGTTTTATTCCTGACATTTTTGACTTCTTTCTTCCTGAAATTCTGCCTCTTATTTGGATCAAGCCTAAATTTCTTATCCTGGATATATTTTGTCCAACATAGCAACACAAAAGCTTTGTCCTAATTACCTAAAATAGTTTAGATCATATTAACATACGGATTTCAATTTTACACCTACTGGATTAGAAAACCAATGCAGCTGTCTGGGTGCATGTGATTATTCCTTGAACCTGAGTATTAAAACATTTTCAAGGAGGCTCACACAATTTTGTGAATTCTCATTTAAAATTCTTTATATTAATTGAAATGACAATTTCAGTTGGTTTAATTTCTGCTTGAATTGTGTAAGACTATATGCTACCTGCTAGAATGCATTTGATGTCAATGTAAAAATCCTTATCTTAAATTCCTTTCTTAGGGTTTCTCTTGCTTCTTGCTTTTGTTTATCTAACTTGCTGTTTTCTTTTTTCTTCTTTTCCTGAATCTTCTCTCCTGGCTATGAGAGAAAGAAAAAAAATTGAAATACACACAAATACAGAGGCAGAGATAAACAGAGATGAAACTAAAGAAGAGACTGGTTGAGAGACAAAAAGTCAGTAAAATCAGTGGGATTTAACACTGCCAAAGGAAATCAATAGAAAGAGACTTCAGGACAGTATTCACATTGAAAGATCCTTTTGACAGACCTTAGATGTTAAAGTAACATAATAATACATTGAAATTACTGAAGTGCATTTGTTGCCCTAGGCAAATTTGAGTTTGTTATTCCACTCAGTACATTTAAATGCAAGTACAATTTCAAGTATGAGCATGTTATGTAGTCCTTGAAGTATGACCTCAAAATACAACTGCCAATGTCTATTGTATTATTTTTTAAAGTATCAGGAAACAGAGAACAAAAAAGGAGGTTACTAAGCTTTCTAAGTATTTCTTAGTGTTTTGCCTTTTTTAAAAAGCAAAATTAAAGAAACAGTTGTTTTCCCTTCATATAACCAAGAACATTTGTTGTATTCAATTTTCATCTTCCCTTTGTGCATATTAGAGGGTTTGGCCTTTGTTTATGATGCTGACTCACAAAGATTTCCAATGAAAAATATTAAATGCCTTATGTTTCAGAGGGGTGATCATTGAGATATTTTACATTGGCTTATTTGCAACTACAAATTTTCAAAGTGTTTTTTTTTTTCTTTTTTCTTTCTGTTAAGATGATCTTGAGAGAATCTCAAAAAAAATTTATAAGACAAGGTACCCTTCTTTAGAAAAGTCAAGGTTGTTCCCAAGATTATTTATGAATATTTGAATAGCTGCCATCTTGCGTATTTTGTTTGATTTGCTTTTTCATTGTGAATTTTTAAGCTCTCTACTTGTAGAACCTGAAAATGAGTCATCAGGTGAGAACAATTTTACTGACCTGAAAGAGATGAGAGAAAAGGAAGAGTGAGAAGACTCAATATTACTACCAACAACAATTTTCCCTTTAATGATTATTGTGTAACAAGTTTTGCAATTAATTGCAGCTCCTGTCATTTAAGATCAAATGTGTTACCTGTTAAAAGAGATATAAGAGAAAATAGGAGAAAATAAAATAGAAAATATTAAGAAAGAACATGAAATCTAGCTTATTCATAAAGTTGAAAGTAAATCACTTAGCCTGACATTCAATATAAGCTAAACAAAGATTACTGTAATGCTGAAGAAACTGAGCAAGACAGAGATTAGAGAATAATTTAATAGTTTATTAAATGAAGAGATATACTGGGACTAAATGGATCCCATGGTTGGTCCCAGGGCTGAACAAGACTGTCATCTCAAAGAATCCAGCCCCATGTATTGGACAGTAAGATTTTTATAGGATAACAAGAACAATGACATAATGGGGGAGGTACCTGGATGGGGATAACCTAATGGGGGGAGGCATCTAGGATGACACAATGGAGGGAGGTACTAGAGAGGTTACTGATATTCTAATGATGTCTAAAATGAATAGACCTTTTCTTGTCAAACATTAAGAAGGAATGATTATAGCCTAAAGATATAAAACCTTTATCTCATCATACATTAAGAGGGAAAGGTTATCACCTGAGGCAGAGTAACTAAATAGGACAATTGGAGAAACTGGGTCAGGACATTAAAAGGGAACTATGGCACAACATTACTAGATTCTAAATTTAATAAAATCAAATTCAAAACAAAAGTTATATTAATTAAGTTCCCATCCATGAGAGATGCTATATGTAATTCAAAATTGAGATTCAATTTATGATCACTACATTTTTTTAAGCTAACATAACCAAAAGAAGATGATTTGTTTTAAAAAATATCAAAAGATTAGAGACAGGATGTATACATATGTATGTACTTTTATGTATATATACTTACATCCAAATGTAAACACATATATATGCATATATACATAAATATAATTCAAACTATTAATATGGATGACAATGTAGAGTTCTCTTTTAAATGAATTTGTTTAATTTTGACTTTGATAAAAATGATTAATACCCCTATTTTTCTAATAATTCTACTTATGATCATTGTTATTGTTTTTTTTTTGTATATATCTTTGTATATATCTCTTTTTTGAGTATATCTTTTGTTTTCCATTCCTGATATCCCTTTTACTTTACTTCTATTTAATACCTTTTCTTACTATTACTTAATCTTCACCTCCCCTCAAGGATTCCTCCCTTATCTTCTCCCACTAACACTATCCTTCTTTCTTTATCCTTTCCCATTAATCTAACACCTTCTCCCTTTTCCATTAATCTACATACTTTATCCCACTCCCATTAACCTATATACCCATTTATACCTGCCTTATCCTATTCCTTCTCCTTATTTCTTTGTAGATTTTTGAAGTGTGTTATATCTGTCTAGATATACATGTGTGTTATACATATATAATATATGTGTATATATATACATATATATTACACAATAGATAAATAGACAAATATATGTGTGCATATATGTATGTATGTATTTATGTGTGATGTATGTGTTTATTTATATATGGTTTCCTCTTCAACCCATTCCCCATGTGAGTAGGATTTCAGAACTACCAGCCTTCCTTGCCTCCTCCCACCCCTACCTAATTCCTCTATTTAGGTTCTTGCTCTCACATTTAATTCATGTAGCTTAATTATTATTATTATTTTTTTTTACCTTTTCCTGTATAGTTTTGTTTTTGTTAGTCATATAAATCATTTGTTCCACAGTCTTTCTTTTGTATTTATTATCCAATTACTAATGACAGTTTTAGGCATATGGTTTACATTTTAATATATAAAACATAAGCAGTTTGTTTTTTATTGAATACCTTGAAATTAGTTTTTGATATTAGTTCTTATATGCCAAATTTTGTATTTGGTTCATGTTTGAGACAAAATCCTTAAAATCTGACAGTTCATTGAATGTCCATTTTTTAATATTCAGTATTATACTTAATTTTGCTGGATAAAATATTTTCAGCCCAAATCCCAGATCTTTTAATTGTTGATTTATAGTACTCTAGGACCTGAAGTCTTTTATCGTAGTCACTGATAGCTCTTGCACAATTCAAATTGGAGATCCAGCATATTTAATTTGTTTTTATTGTTTTTGTTGTTGTTGCTTATGAAATTTTCACTTTGACCTAAAGGTTTCTAAATTTAGCAATGATATTTCTGTATATTTTCCTAGAAGATTCTCTTTCAAGTGATAAATGGTAGATTTTTTTTTATTTAATTTTTTTAAATAATTATAACTTTTGATTAACAGAACCCAGGGTAATTTTTTACAACATTATCCCTTGCATTCACTTCTGTTCTGATTTTTCCCCTCACTCCCCCCACCCCCTCCCACAGATGGCAAGCATGTTAAATATGTCGCAGTATATCCTAGATACAATATATGTATGCAGAACCGAACAATTCTCTTGTTGCACAGGGAGAATTGGATTTAGAAGGTAAAAATAACCCGGGAAGAAAAACAAAAATACAAATAGTTCACATTTGTTTCCCAGTATTTTTTCTTTGGGTGTAGCTGCTTCTGTCCATCATTGATTAATTGAAACTGAGTTAGATCTTCTCTTTGTCAAAGAAATCCACTTCCACCAGAATACATCCTCATACAGTATCGTTGTTGAAGTATATAATGATCTTTTGGTTCTACTTATTTCACTTAGCATCAGTTCATAATAAATGGTGGATTTTATTTCAATTTTTTCTTCTTCTTGTTCTACCCCTTAAATACAATTTTCTTCTATTATTTCTTGTATTATTATAGCTAGTTTTTTTTTTTTTTTTTTTTTAGTCACAGCTTTCAGATAGTCTTAACAATTCTTATGTTTTCTCCTCTTGATCTGTTCTGCAAATCTGTGGTTTTTCTTTTGAGATGTCTCACATTCTCGTCTGTTTTTTCAATTTTCTGATTTTGTGTTATTATTTTTATTCTCATAACTCCACCACTTAAATTTTGCCCAATTCTAATTTTCTGCCTTAAAATTTTGCATCTCCTTTTAAATTGGTTAATGTTCTTTTCATTATCTTCTTGTTCTTGGATTGTTTCTTTTTTGAGTTTTTCCTCACTCATTTGAATCATTAAAAATGTATATATTATTTATTTATTTAAAATTAAACACAAAATAAGAAAAGAAAGATAGAAAATAAAAAATAAAAGACATGGTTTCAGAACACCAGAAAAATTCAAAATATGTAACAATAAATTAACATTAACAATAAAATAACATTTTCTGCTATGCTCTTTTTATTTTTCTTCCCTTTTATTCCTCCAAGCAGGCTAAAGTTAAGCACATGTGTGTGTTATATTTACACACACACATATATCTCTATATACATATATAACATACATACATTTACATGTACAAATATATACATATGCATGTGAATTTACACATATATAGACATGCATCTAAAATAATATTAATATGACTAACATAAAATTTAGATTTCTCTTGTTTGAATCTTTATGTTTGTTTAAGATCAATGATTGTCTGAAATCATTTCTTGAGATCAATGATTACTAGCCCTACTTTTTTTAAATAACAAATTCTGTTTCTGATCCTTGTTATAGTGTTTGAGTTTATTTCTTATTTCCTATCCCTCCCAACTCTTCTAGTTTTATTATACTCTTTTACTTGCCTTGATATTACTTAACTTACCTTCATTCTTATCTTCACATGCCTCTTCCCTCCCTCTTTATCCCTTTCCCATTAATCTGCACACTTTATCCCTCTAACATTAATCCAAACAGTCTTCTGTGCCCTAATTTATTCTATGGCACTTTTTCCCTCCCTCTTTATTCTTTTCTCATTAATCTATATACCTTGTCCTTCTGTCATAAATCTACATACCCTTCTATTATCCTTCTTATTTATTCCTTCCCCCTTATATCTTTTTAGAGTTTGAAGAGTTTATATCTTTCATTGTATACACACACACACATATGTACATACATACATACATATTGTTCCCAATTAAACTGATCCCAGATGTGAGTAGATTTTCAGAATTACCAGTCCTCCTTCCTTTTCTAATGTCTCTGTATCATTTCTTCCTCTGCACATTATTCATACAGCATAATTAATATCTTTACCTTTTCCTAAACAGTTTTTCTTTTTAGTGTTTGCTCATACCCAGCTTTGCCCCAGTCTTTCCTTTGAATTTTCCAATTATTGATGTCTTAAATATATGGTTTACATTTTCATGTAAAAAACATAAACAGTTTGTCCTTGTAGAGTCCCTTTGAAATTATTCTTTAATGTTGGCTCTTATATGTTAAATTTTCTGTTGAGTTCAGGTTTGGTCAAGACAAAGTCCTGAAAATCTGTGAGTTTGTTGAATGTCATTTTTTTTGTTATTGTTCAATATTATGGTTAGTTTTGATGGATATACTTTGGCCTCCGGCTTAGTTCTTTTGTTTTTCTATGATATCATATACCAGGACTTGCAGTCTTTTATTGAAGTGGCTGGTAAATCTTGTACAATTGTAATTGTAGTTCCAACATATTTGAATTCTTTGTTTCTTGTAAAATTTTCTCTTTAATTGGGGACATTCTAAACTTATCAACAATATTCTTATGTATTTTCCTTGTAGGATATCTTTGAGATGGTGATTGGTGAATTTTTTTTTCTATTTCTACTTTCTCCTCATTCTTTCACTTCAGAACAATTTTCATTGATTATTTTTTTGTACAATTATGTCAAGGTTCTTTTTGTAGTTCTCATTTGAATTTTAAAGTGTTTTTTGAGTTCTTCTATAATTTCTTTGGGGGCAGGTAACTGTTTAATATTACTTTTTGGGATAGGAGAGGTTATTTTATTTTATTTTTTTACTTTAATATCCTCCTCTAAAAATGAATTCCAGTCTTTCCCATTCCCATAGCAACTTTCTATAGTTAGGTTCTTTCTCCTTTTTCTATTAATTTTTTAAATAATAACTTATTAGTGTAATTACCTCTAATGCTGGGATGGGGGTGAAATGGGGGAGATAATGCCTCTGGTTTTACTTCAGTTCTTTCCTGTAATCTGGAATCCCAAACCAAGAACTCTACTGCTGGCAACCAGCAGCTTCTTTGTCCTACTGCTTCCGCACTCATCAGGGATGTGCTGGTTCCTTGTCTCCAGGTCACATCTCATCAGCACAGCTGCGCTTTACATTCCTTATCAGCTAGGGTTTTCTCAATCGTCCCAGACTCAAATCCCCATCTCCCTACACTATTCAGGAGGTGAAAGTTCCTATGATTGGGGCTGAGACCACCTAGAGTTTAGCTAGCCCCAGATTGCTGGTTCAGAAGAGTTAGCCTGAAGGTTTTTACACTTCACAAGGACCCAACCTGTACCCAGTGTCTATTCCGATTTTCTCCTGAAAATTATGAACATTTGGAGCAGATTGTGTAAATGTACACATTTCACATTACTTTTGAGGTATTTGAATTCTGCTTTACTCCTAGAGCACAACACCTTCTCTGATGAAAGCATGGTGGGCCAGTATCATCCATGTCATTCAATCAATCCCAAAGTTCGTAAGAGAAACATCGGGAATCTCCTTGTATTGCTTTTTTTGATTACCACATAAGTATTTGCTCTGTGTAAAATAGTATTTAAGACAGGCATGTGTTTTGCATTCAAACAACGTGGCCAGTTCATCTGAGTTGTGCTCTTTGCAGTAGGTTGAATGTTTGGCAATTTAGTTTGAGAAATTTGCCAAAATTTGGTTGCCCAGAGAAGTTCATCAATGCAGTATGTCAATTTTATGACAACAGCCTCGCCTAGGTTCTGAATAATGGCAATGCTTTTTCACTTTCCCAGTCACCAATGGAGTGAAATAAGGTTGTTTGACAAACTCCTTCAATGAGGATGAAGTAAAAAAAAAAAAAAAAAAAAGACAAACTACTCACCTTTCTGCCGCTAAAACTTTCTTCCTATCCATTATGGCACTAGTTCACCTTGATTTTAGTGGAAATATCATGTCTTAAGATAAAGAAGACATAGATTGAATTATCTCCAACATTGTATAACCATAGACATAAATTAACTTCTCTAAACCTCAGTTTCCTCATCTGTAAAATAGAGATAATTACGTACATATAACCTACTTCATGGAATCCTAGAGACAAAAATTAATTGAGTAGCATTAATTAAGTGCCTAATATGAGCCAGAAACTGCTAGGTTCTGGGAATACAAAGCCAAAAACTAAAAAGTCCTTGTCTTAAAGGAGTGAAAGATTTCATAGATTATTGAATTACTGAAAGGGTGTAAAGTTTATGACCCATTCATTTAACAAATGAGGATAGTGGAACCCAGAAAGTCTAAGTCACTTGCCCAAAATCAACAACAGAACCATATTTTTAACTCAGATTCATTCACTCCATACCATTGCTCTTCCCATATAGCTAAATTAGAAGGTGGTTCCAATTCTCCTTAGAGAAGAACATGAAAATAAATGACAGAGCTAGCTTCTTCCTGAAACTAAAGACAAAAGAAATATCATTTCTTAGGACATTCAGTCATTTCTGTATGCAGTATTCATGATTATCCTAAGCAAAAAGGCCTCTATGAAAATAAATGCAGTATCTTAAAACATTATTCAAATGTTAGGTTATATAGCCTGATTCCATATGCTAATTATTCTGGCTACTGTGTCTGATTTCTCTCCTGTTTTTGCACCCTTTGTAAGATTCAGGAAGAACCAGAGTGTTTAAAAATTAAGATATCTTTTTGGAATGTTCATATCTGTATAGATGATAAAAATAGAGCAACATGGCCAATTACCAGAAAGTGAGCTCTGAGAAAGAATCACTTCATGACTTTCATGAGAAAATAACTGAGAACAGATTTAGAGGTTATATACATATACAAAAATGAGTGTGTGTGTATAAAAGTATAGGGAATAAATCTATGATTTCATTAGTATAAAGAACTCCAGATGAGGAAGTACTTTCTATTAATGCAGATCAGTTCTTTATCTATAGTTTATATTCTTTAAAAGTTTACTAGAATCTTGAGATGATAAGAAATTTGCATAGGAGTATCACATTTTCAATATTTGTCAAAAGCCAACCTTGAAAATGATTCTTCTTAGTGAGGAGGACAACTCTTTTTTCATTGTATTATGGTGCTTGTATTGTGCAGTAAAAGTATTTCACTTGAATTATGGAGATATGGGGGGGAAAAGTGCAAGACAAAGAAGGGGAGGGAAGTTAAAAAGAGTAAGGGAAGAAGGGGGACAAAGAGAATCTTGAAATTTATACAAAAAGTAAATATTATTACAATTATTTAGTGGCAATGGCAGCATAATGGAATGGCATTAATAAAAGGTTTTAATTTATATAAAAAAGAAATAAATATAATCAAAAAAGTGTGAATGTAGAATTATATTGTAAACTATATATCTATATAGAAATTCATAAACCAGATAGAAATATGATGGATAAAAAATAGAAATAACAACTTGGGAATGTGTAATATAGACCATTCAGTCAGACTGAGGATAAGAATAATGCTTTCTTGATAGAGATTGCAAAATTGGTTCAGAGTCAAGATATAATAGTGATAGAGAACTTAACTATCTCAGCATCTGCTGGAAGTTTTATTCTGCTGAAAACAGAGCATCTGCTCAAATCAATCTTGACTTTGCTTGCTGACAATTTCATCTCTAAAAAATGGAGGAATCGATAAAGGAAACTGATAAGTTGGGCTGTTCCAACCAACAAGAAGTAAATTGTTAGTAACAAAAAATCTTGGATCAAAAAGTGAACAGGTTATATTAAAATTTGTAATAGTCGAAAGAAAGACCTAGAATTTTAGGAAAGCAGACTTTGAAAAGTTCAATTAAACATTGGGTAGGATGGCATGAGTAAAGATTCAAAAAGGAAAGAAGAAGCTCTCATGAACAAATAGATGGTGAAATAAAAAATTTTTAAAGGGGCAGCTACTTGGTGTAATGGATAGAGTATTAATCCTGAAGTCAGGAGAATTCAAACTG
Organism: Antechinus flavipes; assembly: GCF_016432865.1. Taxonomy (NCBI): domain Eukaryota; kingdom Metazoa; phylum Chordata; class Mammalia; order Dasyuromorphia; family Dasyuridae; genus Antechinus; species Antechinus flavipes. The sequence continues at coordinate 109,870,638 of NC_067400.1, read as the reverse complement.
GCCTCAGACACTTAACACTTCCTTCCTGTGGGACTCTGGGCAGGTTACTTAACCCCAATTGCCTCAGGAAAAAAAAATTAAAAAGTGCATAATATTTGTGATACCAACTTAATAATGCAATTATAAGCAAAGTGCTCCAAGATCCTTCAATAACCATATAAATATCAACTTTTTTTTCTTTTTCTAAGTAGATTTTTAAAAATCCTTTTTGCAATGCAATATGTACTTTTATTAAATTAGATTGATGTAATCAGATTCTGTAGTATCTGGAACCTCACAACAGACTGGATGCTTAAGAAGTACTTGTTGATTGTTTGAACCTGGGAGATAATTATATTGTACTTTACTTTGATCAGATCATACTGGTAATGTTTGGTTCACTTTGGGATGCCATGTTATATGCAGGACATTGTCCAGCCTTGCAGAAGAGAATCATCAGAATGATAACACAAACTGCACTTTTAAATGAAGACTAATTTAATGAAGATATTTAGATTTAAAAAAAATAAAACACTAGGGATAATCTATTATGTCTTCAAAAAATAATGGCATGCTTAAAAGTTTTTATTTAGTTTTACTCTAGAGTTAGAGAGAGAAGAACAATGAACCAGTGATAAGACAGATTTCCTAAAAATTGAAGGGTTCTTTAAGGTTATCAATTCCTTATTATTAAAAGTACCTAAGCAGAGGCAAAAGATCATATATCATAGATATTGTTCAGTGGCTTTCTGCAAGGGCTAGAAGATGACTTAATATTTCTTCCAACTCTAAAGAGTCCGGGATTCTATCAGAGTTGATGGGGAAAAGTGATATTAAGATACTGAGGAAAATTACTCTACAAGCTATTCTACACTAAGCAGTTTTTCTTATCTGGGTTCTCTGACCTATTATTCTACCAAAAAGTTTCCCATCACTATTTTTGATCTCTCAATCTTTGTCCAAATCTGAAATATCTGAAGGAAAATCCCATACGACTTGTTCTTTATGACCGGATCTAAAAAATATTAAAACTGCTCCATTCTTCACCATGTAAAGTAATAACAATAATAATGATCCTGCATTTATATTGTAACTTTTATTTTTTAAGGTTCCTTCACATTTTTTGATCTTATGTACATAGCTGTGAAATTATGGTTATAAAGGATATTAACTTCACATGTTAATTGTTCCTGGGTTCATTTTCCATTATTTCCCCCTGCATAATGAACTATAATGAATGCTCTCAGAGGGCCTACATTCCTCCCACTCTTTCTTTGATGAAAATAGATGAGAAAAACTACTAATTTACTTTGAAGTTAATTTTTTTTTGTAGAATTTCACACCCCTAGACTCTAAACCAAACTGCTAAATTATTTTGCAAATTTTCAGGTTATGGAATGAATATTTTACACAACAAAAGCTCAAAGTTTCTAATTAAAATACCTTGGGATAAAATAGTTTAGTCACATGAAGTTTGTAATGTTTTAAATCACATTTTGCAGATTTGGAGATATTTAATGTAATTGCTTTTCTACATTTTGTTTTAGCTAGCTAATCTAATCAACTAATTCTTACTTTGATATCAGTCGAGGGAAAGAAGAGAGGGTGACAAGCATCGGATTTGGATCAAAAAGAGAATATGAGACATATTTAGTTTTATATAGAAACTTGTCATCCTAGAGGGAAGTAGAAGAGGAAAGTGGAAGACTAATAAAAAGGAGAACAGAAGTAAGAGGGGAAAGTTATAAGAAAGGGAGAAGAGATGTAAAGGGGAGAGCAAATTGAGGGAGGTGGTAGTCAGAAGCAAAATATTGGTGAAGAGGGAAAGGGGGAAAAAGAAAGACATAAGTTGGGGAAAAGAAGTTGATGAGAAATAGGAAGTTAGTAATATTGTTTGTGAATTGGATGAACTCTCTCAAAAAATGGGATATATAGTATACAGACTGAATGAAAAGACAAAATTCTACAATATGTTGCTTACATATTCAGGGTAAAGGTAAAAGGCTAGAACAGAATCTATTATACTTCAACTGAAGTAAAAAAAAAAAAAAAGCAAGGATAGCAAACCTGATATGAGATAAAGCAAAAGAAAAACTGTATCTAATTAAAAGTGATAAGAAAGGAAACTACATCTTGCTAACGGAAACCAGAGATAATGAAGTAATATCAATACTAAACATATATGTACCAAGTGGTATAGCATACAATACAAGTACCTAGAGGAATTAAGAGAGCTGCAAGAAGAAATCCATGGCAAAATCAGAAAACTAGATAAATCAAATTATACAAAAAATAAGGAGGTTAAGGAGGTAAATATTATTTTAGAAAAGTTAGGTATGATAGATCTTTTAAGAAATTGAATGGAAACAGAAATGAATATACTTTTTTCTTAGTGTTATATGGATTCTACCCAAAAATTGACCATGTCTTAGTGTACAAAAACCTGAAAATCAAATGCAGAAAGGGAGAAATAGTAAATGCATCTTTTTCAGATCATGATGTAATAAGAATCACATGTAATAAAGGGCCAAAGAAAAAAAGACCAAAAATTAATTGAAAACAAAATAATCTGATCCTAAAGAATGAGTGGGTGAAACAACAAATCATAGACACAATGCATAATTTCATCTAAGAAAAGGACAATAATGAGACAGCATACCCAAATTTATGGGATGAAGCCAAAGCAGTTATTAGGGGAAATTTTATATCTCTAGATGCTTACTTAGCTAAAATAAAGAAAGAGAAGATCAATAAATTAGGTGTACAACTAAAAATAGTAGAAAAAACTAATTTAAAAAACCCAATTAAATACCACCAGATTTGAAATTCTGAAAATAAAAAGGAAGATTAAGAAAATTGAAAGTAAGAAAACTATCAAACTAAGAAATAAAACTAAAAGTTGGTTTGATGAAAAAAAAAAAAAAGAATCCCAGTACTTTGCAAATTATTTGGAAAAATATGAAAAGGAGTCCTACCAAATTCCTTTTATGACACAGACATGGTGCTGATTCCCCAAACTAGGTAGCTCAAAACAGAGAAAGAAAATTATAGATCAATCTCCCTAATGAATATTGATGCAAAAATCTTAAATATAATAATATCCATGACTTAGAAGGATTTATACCAAGTATGAAGGGCTGGTTCAATATTAGGGAACTATTAGCATAATTGATTAAATCAATAACCAAATTAACAGAAATCATATAATTATCCCAATAGCTGCAGAAAAAGCCTTTGATAAAAATCCAACAGCCATTCATATTAAAAACTCTGGAGAGAACAGGAATAAATAGAATTTTCCTTAAAATAATAGGTAGCATCAATTTAAAATCATCAGCAAGCATCATATGTAATGGGGATAAACTAAAACCATTCTCAATAAGATAAGAGGTTAAATAATGTTGCCCACTATCAATATTACTATGCAATATTATATTAGAAATATTAGCTTTAACGATAACAAAAGAAAAATAAATTATAGGAATTAGAGTAGATATCCAAATTATTGCTCTTTGTAGATAATGTGATCATATACTTAAAGAATCAACTAAAAAACTACTAGAAATAATTCAGGCCAGTTCCAGTGGTCTTGTGATAGAGTACCATCTGCAGAGAGAAGATTGTGAAGACTGTGTGGATCATAACATAGTATTTTCACTGTTTTGTTTTTATTTGCTTGCATTTTGTTTTCTTTCTCAATGTTTTCTTTTTTGGTCTGATTTTTTTTGCACAGCATAATTGTGGAAATAAATATGTAAGAATTTCACATATTTAACATATATTGGCTTATTTGCTGTCTAGGGGTGAGAGTAGGGTAGGGAGAGGAAGAAAAAATTTAAAACATAAAGTTTTGCATGGGTGACTGTTGAAAACTATCTATGCATATGTTTTGAAAATAAACAGCCAGCTTAAAAAAATCTGAAGTCAAAAGTGAGCACACAGTTTTGTCACATAGAACTTTGCAATGGGATGAGTCTAATAGCAGCCTATTGTTGCTTAAACCCATATGCTCTTTTAATTTTACTCTTTTTTTCCTCGTGGTAGTAAGTAAGGATCTAAGTGGGAATTGGAGAATCAGTGAACAAATTGTACTATATGAATGTGGTTTAAATGTTGAAGGGAGTAATTTCAAAGACATGGGAAGATGTCTATGAATTGATGTGGATTGAAAAGACTCCAGAGAACAATTTATGCAATGACCAAAGATAGGTTAAAGACCAAAAAACAAAAACCTTTGAAAGAATTGGAAATTCTTATCAGTCTAATATTCCATCACAATTTCAGAGGACAAATGAAATATGTTAACCACCTTTTAATAGAGAAGTAAAAGATCCTGAGTACAGAATGATTCAGAAATATTTTTTCATTTATATGCAGAGACAAAGTGGACATTTGATTTGCTTACTATATACACATTTATAAAAGGATTTTTTTATTTCATTCTCAATTGGGGAGGAGGCAAAAAGGTTAAAAGAAGAGAAGATGGATTTTAGTAATTAGAAAATGTTTAAAAAAAAAGTAATATATGTGTCTGTTTAATAGTAAGTGATTTCAGCCATCCCATCATAGACACAATGGTAATTGAGACTCTACTTGAAGACCTATAAAAAAGTAATTCTCTACCTCCATGGATAGCCAATGTCATTTTTACACAGATCAAATTATTAGAAGTTAGGTAGCTAGATAGTTCCGGCAGATAGGGCCTAGAGTCAGGAAAGTCTGAACTCAAATTCAGCCTCAGATACTTACTAGCTAGGTAACTCTGAGAAAGTCACTGAAGATGTATTTGCCTTAATTGACTGGAGAAGGAAATAGCCAACCACTCCACTATCCTTGGGGTTTTCTTGTCTTTTAAACTCTTACCCATTGTTTCTAGTATTGCTTTATAGGGACTATAGACAAAGAGTATATTATACTATAAATAGTATAGACAAATCTGATCTCTTTTTTCCCTTATAAGACAGCTTTTCCAAAGCTAGAAAATTGTTTTCATGTCTTCTTCCCCCTTTCCCAGGGACCTTTATTCTAAGCTTAACACTCCCCATTCTCTCAACTGATTTTCATGAAGTAATGGTCAAGGCATTTCACCATTCCAGTAACTCTTCTATTGTAGATTCCCACTTATCAATATGTAAATGCTAAACACAAACAAAATGTTCCAGATGCACCCGGGATAAAGGGGAACTATCCCTTGCTTGCTGTTTTGAGAATTATTTTGAGGCTCAAATGGGATTATATAAAGCACTTTATAAAGCTTAAAGCATTATGAAAATGTCAGCTTATGTGATTATGAAAACCTATATTTGAAGATTCTCCAGAGGAAATATATCTTGATTAAGACAGCTAAATTGGGAGTTGGGGAAAATAGTTGAAGCAGGATTGAACCTACAAATGTTTAACATAGAGAAATGACTTGGGGAAAACAAAAATTATAACTGTCATTAAATATTTAAAGAGCAGACATGTCAAAGTAAATTAGCTTTGGCTTAATCCTAGAAAATACAACAATGGGTCAAAGTTGTAAAGTGGTGGTTTAACCATCTTGATTTAAGGGAATATTTCCTGGCACTTCAAGTATTATAGAGAAGACCCCACAAGTATGAGATTAAACTAGAAAATCACTGAGGTCCTTTTCAACTCATATTTTGTAATTAGATCTGTGAGCTGTTCTAATGTTCTATAGGATAAGGTATAATTGGCACTTCTAAGAATAATTTTTTTAAAGTATTAAAAAAAATAAAAAGAGCAAGGAGCAGCTTGGTGGCACAGTGCATAGAGCATCAGCCCTGAAGTCAGGAAGATCTGAGTTCAAATCTCCTCTCAGACATTTAACACTTCCTAGCTGTGACCCTGGGTAAGTCACTTAACCCCAATTGCCTCAGGGAAAAAAAAACAGCTAGACCAGACCAAATATTCAAAAAATAAAAAGAAATCACTACTGGAAATGGCACAATTTGTTTGTTGTCCAATTTTTGTTGGTCCGATGCAAGATCTTAGAAAATCAATGTTAATTTCACAAACATGTATTAAGTACATTATGTGCAAGGTACTGTTAGATGTTAAAAATATAAATAAAGCAATACCTATCTTCAAGGAGCTCAAATTATAGATATAAATTATACTGAAAGAGGGGGAAATACCAAAGATTGGGAGGCGAAGATTCTAATGATAATAATTGCCAACATACCTGGCAAAGGATACATCAATAACTATTGACCTACTTGCTTATTTTATCAATTTTGTAAGGTATCCTTAATAAAAGCAAGAGAAAGGAATAAGTACCCTTCCTGAAACACACAACATATTTATATCATAATTCTTAATGAATTTAATGAAAGTGCAGAGTGCTTGTGTGTTTTTTGTTTGTAAATTTTTTTTTCATTGGTTTTCTGAACCACAATTTATCCCTAAAAGCTATCCTTCAGCAAGGTTTCTTCTATGTGTGATAGAAAATAAAATATTACTTAATTGATGTAATAACAGAGATAACTTTCTTCATAAATTCTCCATCATCAACATCAGGTGAGATAAAGAGATGTATAAGGTTTTTTTTTTTTTTAATGTGATTCTACATGATAAGATCAGAATCAAAATGGGAGAAGAATTCTTTATAGATAGTTTAGTCTGACAAATTTTTTTTGACTGGCCTTATGCTAACTTCATCAAGTTCCTGATTATTATAGAGTCTTTTCCTACATGAAAATCACAAAAATGCAAAGCAATTTGTTCTAACAGTCTACACAAGAAACACCAAGTACAAAAAAAAAAAAAAATACCTATTGTTCAAACATTGACATTTAATTTGATATTTCCTGAGTTGTCATCAGTGCATATATCACAGATAGACTATAAGGTAAATCCAGAATTCAATAAAAGGAAGAAAGGAGACTGTAGGATGACATTAGGAAAATTACTTTGACTGCTTCTAAGATGATCCATCATCACCAAACACACAAGCTATTTTCAAAAGAATTTTGACATTACTTCTCATTTTTTGTTGCTGTATAGAATTATGCAAATATAATTTGCACTAAGAAGAGTTTGTATTTCCTATTGACCTACTTGGATGAAAGCTGTTAGATTGATATAAAATGTCAAATACAGAGTGTTAAAAAATCAGGAGTCAAGTATTTCTCTGCTTTTCTAACTGGGTCCTATGAAGCCAACATTCTATTAATTTTACATTTGTTTTCCTAAAACAGAAAGCACAACGCATTTTTTCCATTTTCATTAAACAACTTTATGATTATCAATTTAAATGCACAAAGTTAAAATAAAGCGACAGATGGGCAGCCTGTGGAAACAGTTTAAGCCTTAAAATTCAGTAACTCACCCTAAAATTAAGTTGTTGGTTGTTACCTTATACAAAGTTAAATTTAATTTATTGTTAAACTCAGTTATACAAGAAATCATTATCTAACTTGTCTATAGATCATAGATAAGCTAGATGACATAATACAGACCAAGATACTTGAAATCAAAAATTCTTGAATTAGAATCCTGCATCTGACACTTACTAGTTATCTGACCATAAACTAGTCAGTTAAACTGTCTCAACCTTAGAGTCTTCATCTGCAAAAGTAGGGATGATGACATCAGCTGTTTCAAAACATTGTTGTAAGGAGCAAATGAGCTTATATAACTAAAGCACTTTTAAAACCTTAAAATACTACTATCATTATTGGTTATTATTGTTATTGTACTACTATCATTATTTAGTACTACTAATATTTATTCCGATTTCTATTCATAACCCAACTGAACTGACAGTTTTGATCTGAACTAAACTTGTTTACATGTGTCAAGATTCAGTTAAATATATCTGAGGAAAAGATTTCCTGGGAATAGCAGTGGTTACGGATTATAAATGAAACAAATAAAGGCAAGTTCAACATTCGGCTTTCCCTAAACTCAGAATAAAGAACAGGAAAAAAATTGAGTGGTGCCATGGAACAATGGTGATACAGCTGGTTCTAAGCCAGGAAAACATGGATTTCAATACCTATTTTTCTTCAGCAAATCACTTAATGTTCCAGTTTTATAGGCAATTAATCTAAAAATATACCGTATTTCCCCGATAATAAGACACTGTCTCATTAATTTTTTTGGACAGAAAAACACCAAAGGGCTTATTTTCAGAGGAGGGCTTATTTTAATCAAATCACTGGGGAAGAACAGGATGACGCACTCACTGCTGCAGCTCTGATTGGATGCAGCTCGGAGCGGTGTCCGTTTCCCCGAGGGGGGTGGGGGGGAATGGTGCATACAGAGGGTATGTAGCGTGTAGCGCAGGGCATCACCTTCACTACAGTAGCAATCTCAATAGGGCTTATTTTTGGGGGAGGGCTTATTTTAGAGGCATCTTACACAGTAAGGGGAGGGCTTATTTTTGGGATAGGTCTTATTATCAGGGAAACACAGTATGTTTAAATATTGCCAATTCAACTGTTAACAAAAAAATGTATTAAGTATGGGTTACATAGACAGTACTATAATAGTAATAGCAATAGATCCAAAATTTAATTAAAAACATGATCTCTGACTTCAGACAGATTAGATTCTAGTAGGAAGATATGAGACATATTATAGGTGGCTACATAATATAAATTAATTCAAATTTGGTACATTGAAAACTTGCAAAGCAAATTGTTTAAGTATAATTTGAGAGAGAAAAGAGTCATTTTATGAGTGTATCAAAAAAGAGTTTGTGGAAGAGGTAAAAATGGAGTTAGTCTTTAATGGATAAAAAGGAATTAAATAAGTGAATCAGCTAAAGATGATATTACAGACATGAATAAGGACATGGAGATAGGGAATCATGTAGATTGGCTTTTATAAGTCACATCAACCCCTCTCATAAAAAGAGACATGATTCTTGATTTGGATTAACTGAGTAAACAAATGAGTGTTATTCAGTCATCATTAGTTTTATGTGCACTTTAGTTATTATCCATAATATAAAAAAGGAAGAAATTGTTCATTATCCCTGGAAACTGAAAATAACTGGGGCAAAAACCTTCCCAGTTTTGTTAAGGTAGTTAAACCCAGGATATGTTTGGTGTTATACAAATAGTTGGTAAGGGAGTCAATACAAATGAATTCAACAAACAGTAAAAATCTGCTCCATAAAAATTTCTATGTTAGTCCCTGAAGTATATGCAAAAATAATAACTATGGGACATTTGCCCTCATGGTATTGATAATCTGTATTAGATTATATAGAGAGATAGAGAACTAGAGAATAGAAATAGAGAAAAGAAAAATACACAAATAACCATAAACAAAAGAGATTGTGATACATGCATGAGAAATACAAAGAGAGTGCTATATAAATTGTAAAATGTGAAATTGTTTCCACCTAGTGGGATCAGAATAAAATTTCATGCTATTACTTAAGTTTTCTGAGCCTCAGTTTCTTCATCTACAAAATAGGATAATAATACTAGCAGGTTCTGCTTCACAAGATTAAGGTGAGGAAAGTGCTTATTTATAACCTATAAAATGATATATTCTTTTATGATATTATGTCAATTCTGGATGTTAATATCACAATTTAAAAGATTTAGGTGCAAAATCATTTTTAATGAAAAGTGATAGTTACAGGAAGAATGAGGCTGAATATGGATTCACTCCAAAGTGTGTACGTTGTTATAACTATGTTTCATATACCTAGTCTTTCATTATTACAATTTGGCTGACTTCTTCTAATCGTTGTCTCACAAGCAGTTCATTTTGAATGATTTCACAAGAGGCAATGATAACCTATTTGACCTTAGAAAAGAGAAAGAAGCTGAGTCTGTAGTTTTTTGTTTTATTTTATAGTTGGATAAACCATGAATAATTCAGTCAACATGGTTTTTTATCTTTGAAGTAAAAAAAAAAAAAAAAAAAAGGCTTGGCTGAATTTCTCCCCATTAACCAAGAGAATTTGCCGATCTTTTTTTTTTGGCTTGATGTACAATAGGTACAGGTTAGTCCTTAATGAATTATCCTGAAGTGATTACATGTATTTGAATTCACATTGCATATTTTCATTGGGCTAGAATCAATTATCAAATTTTATATAATTATAATTCTGGGAAATACAAAATCAAATACATGCAATCACATCTGTGAATTCATTATTTGCAGTCATCAGAACCAACCTATACTCACCGACCAAGAATCTGATCCAGCATAGTTAAAATTAATTGTTTCTTCCAAGGTCTCTAGCCAAATTAAATTGCTTATTCTTATTTGAAACAATAGCAACATCCATATATAGGTTAGTTATATTAGTGCTATTTGCAGGGACAACAGGGTTAGTTATTCAGGAAACTTCATCAGAAGAGGTATTAAATGCTATATACATTTAATGCACACAGCGCTAGAACAGAGAGCTCTATACATATAGATACTACAGAAACTCAATTATTTAAGGTCTTTAGCCAAAATATTTTCTTCATAATGCATGTGCATTGAAGCTATATTCTCTTTTTTGCTTTTAATAATATTTGAGGAATTTTTTGAATTGCATGTAAAGATAGTTTTCAATCATTTTTGTGAGATTTTGAGTCCCCAATTTTTTTTCCTCCTCTCCATCTCTCATCTCCTGCATTCCCAAGACAGAAAGTGACCTGATACAGGTTGCACATATACAATCACGTTAAACATATTCCACATTAGTCATGTTGTAAAAGAAGAATCAGAATAAAAGGGGGAAAAGCACAATAAAAAATGAAAATAATATGCTTCAGTCTGTATTCCCACTCTATAGTTCTTTCTCTGTATATAGATAGCATTTTCCATGAGTCGTTTGGAATTGTTTTAGATATTGTATTGCTGAAAAGAGCTCAATGTATCATAGTTGATCATTGCACAATGTTTTTACTGTGAACAATGTTCTCACGGTTCTGCTTACTATTCCCAGCATGAATTCATATAAGTATTTCCAGGTTTTTGTTTTTGTTTTCTGAAATCCACTTGTTCATCACAGAACAATAGTATCCCATCACATTTGTATATAACAACCTGAGAAGCTATTCCTCAATTTTCAATTCCTTGCCATGACAAAAAGAGCCACTATAAATGTTTTTGACCATGGGGGTTCTTTTCCCTTTTTTTTATGAGTTCTTTGGAATACCTGGTGGAATTGCTGGATCAAAGAGTATGCACATTTTCATTGCCTTATTGTTTACAGTAATTTTAAATGGACTTTTTCTATCTCTTGTTGCTAGGAATTATTGGTAATTTATAGGAATTCTTATGATTTATGTGAGTTTATTTTATATCCTGTAACTTTGCTAAAGTCATTAATTGTTTTGAATAGTTTTTAGTTAATTCTCTAAATATACAATCATCTCATCTGCAAAGTGTGATGCTTTTGTTTCCTTAAGGCCTACTACAATTCCTTTAATTTATTTTTCTCCTCATTGCTAAAGATAATATATGTGTGTGTGTGTGTGTGTGTGTGTGTGTGTATATAATATGTAACATATGTATTATAATATATCAATATAATAATATGTTATTATATTGAATAATAGTTGTGATAATAGACACTCTTGTTTCACCCTGTTATTTTTGGAAATGATTCTAGTTTATCCACATTACATATAATTCTAGGTGGTAGCTTTAGAGAGAAACTGCTTATCATATTAAGGAATACTTCATATATTCCTATGTTCTCTATTATTTTTAATAGAAATTAGTGGTATATTTTGTCAAAATTAAAGTTATCTTCATCTATTGAGATAACCATATGATCTCTGCTATTTTTTTGTTATTGATATGTTCCATTATACTGATAATTTTCCTAAAATTGAACAAGCCTTACATTCCTGGTATAAATCTAACTTTGTCATAGTGTATTATCCATAGTGTAATCTCTTTGCTAAAATTTTATTTAAAATGTTTGCATCAATATTCATTAAGGAAATTGGTCTATAATATTCTTTCTCTGTTTTGGCTCTTCCTGTTTAGGTATAAGTATCATATTTGTCTCATAAAAAGAATTTTACCATTTTTTACAAAATAATATTTTTACAAATAATTTATATAATACTCAAATTAATTGTTCTCTAAGTACTTAATAAAATTCAGTTATAAATCTATCTGTCCCAAGAGATTTTTTCTTAGAGAATTAATTAATGGATTGTATAATTTTCTTTTCCAAAATGGAATTATTTGAGTATTTTATTTCCTCTTCTACTAATCTAGGCAGTTTATAATTTTGTAAATATTCATCCTCTTCAATTAAAGTGCTAGATTTGTGTGCATGGAGTTGGGAAAATACTTTCTAATAATTGCTTCAATTTCTTCTTCATTTGTGGTGAATACATCCTTTTTATTTGTAATACTAGAAATTTCATTTTCTTCTTTTAAAAAAATCAAATTGATTAAAGATTTATTTTATTGTTTTTCTTTCTTTCAAAAAACCAACTCAATTTATTAGTTACTATTAGTTTAATTTTTTATTCTTCAATTTTATTTCAATTTTATTAATCTTACCTTTGATTTTCTGTAGTGTTCTTGGTGGTTTGGTTTTCTGGAAGTCTTTGGGGCAGCCTTTTTTTCAGTTGAATAATCACTGTAAGAATAGCCAGGTGTTAAAGTCCAAATCCTTTATTGTCTCCTTTGACTGGTGCACAGAGATTTCTGGTGGCCTTGAGAGTAGCGTTGGTCTCAGTGGGGGAAGTGCTTGAGTCTAGGCCAGTCACCGAGTCTGACGGAAGATGGAATTGAATCTCTTTCTCCTTCCCCCAAGAGCTTGAGCTCCCCACTTATATGCTCTATACTGAGTATAAATCAATCATTATATCACTAGGAAAGTATTATTTGTTGTAAGATTAAATCAATCATACTGAATTTAGAGAACTATTAAGCACCATGCTAAACTAGATAACCATTGTCTCATCAATTGCGCTGACTTAACATCTTGTAAGAATCCTTGTTTCAGAGTTCTGGCCCATAACAATTTTCAGAATTTCTTACTTGGTTTTTAATTGAGGAATTTTTTAAAAAACAATTTCTTTTTTATTTAAATTTGTGCATATCTCTTACTTTTTCTTTTTTAATCAAAGCTTTTTATCCTCAAAATTTATGTCTTATTTTTTGACATTCATCCCTACAAAACTTTTATTTTTTCCCTCCCTTTCTCCACCTACTTCCCCAGTTGATAAATGATCCAATATATGCTGAACATGTGCAATTCTTCTATATATATTTCAACAAATATTATGCTGCTCCAGAAAAATAAGATCAAAAAGGGGAAAAAATGAGAAAGAAAACAAAATGCAAGCAAAGAACAAAGAGTGAAAATATGATGTTATGGTCCATTCAGTTTCGACTGTCCTCTCTCTGGGTGCAGGTAACTTTCTTCATCACAAAACCACTGAAACTGTTCTGAACCACCTCATTGTTGATGAAAGCCAAGTCTATCAGAATTGATCATTTTATGATCTCGCTGTTGGCAGATACAGTGATCTCCTGATTCTGCTCATTTCATTTAGCATCTCTCCACGCTTTTTTGAAATCATGCTGCTGATCATTTCTTATAGAACAATAATATTCCATGATTTTCATATAACATAACTTGTTTAGCTATTCTCCAAGTGATGGGCAACCACTCAGGTTTCGGTTTGATTTCTTTTTCAATTTGTTTTTCTAAAATGGGATTATTTAAGTAATTTGATTCCTCCTCTGTTAATCTGGGTAACCTATATTTTTGTAAATATTCAACCATTTCACTTAGATTATCATAAAGTTGGGCAAAATAGTTCCTAATTATTGCTCCAATTTTCTCTTCATTAGTGGAAAATTCACCCTTTTCATTTTTTATACTTACAATTGGATTTTCTTCTTTCTTTTTTCTGATCAAATAAAGATTTTTTTTCTATTTTGTTCTTTTTTTTTCATAAAACCAGCTCAGAGTTTTGTTTATTAATTCAATAGGTTTTTTTTTTACTTTCAATTTTATTAATCTCCTCTTTCATTTTCAGAATTTCAAAATTGGTATTTACTTGGGGTTTTTTTATTTGTTCTTTTTCTAGCTTGTTTAGTTGCATGTCCAATTCAATGATCTCTTTCTCTATTTTATGCTAGTAAGAATCTAGAGATATAAAACTTCTTCTAAGAACTGATGGGATGCATTTCATACATTTTGAAATGTTGTCTCATTATTATCATTCTCTTGTATGAAATTATTGATTGTGTCTATGATTTGTTGTTTCACCCACTCATTCTTTAGGATCAGATTATTTAGTTTCCAGTTAATTTTTGTTCTCTTTTTCTCTGGCTCTTTATATTACATGTGATTCTTTTCGCATCATGATTTGAAAAGTATGCATTTACTATTTCTGCCTTTCTGCATTTAATTTTGAGGTTTTTATGCTCTATTACATGGTCTATTTTTGTTTAGGTTCTATGAACTTCTGAGAAAAAAAGTATAGTCCTTTCTGTCTCCATTCAATTTTCTCCAAAGATCTATTATAACTAAGTTGTCTAAAATTTTGTTTATCTCCTTAACTTCCTTCTTATTTATCTTCGGTTCAATTTATCTAGTTCTGAGGAAGCAAGATTGAGATGCCCCATTAGTATAGTTTTGCTGTTTATTTCTTCTTGCAGCTCTCTTAACTTCTCCTCTAAGAATTGGGATGCTATACCGCTTGGTGCATTTACATTTAGTATTGATATTACTTCATTATTTATGGTATGTTTTAGCCAGATATAGTTTCTTTCCTTATCTCTTTTAATTAAATCTATTTTTGCTTTTGCTTGACCTGAGATCAAGATCGCTACCACTACTTTTTTTTTTTACTTCAGCTGAAGCATAATAGATTCTGCTTTAGCCTTTTACCCTTTACTCTCTATGTATCACTGTGTATCACTAAATATGTTTGTTGTAAACAGCATATCTGACTTTTAATCCAGTCTGCTATCCACTTCTTTTTTAGAGGAAAGTTCATCCCATTCATATTCATAGTTAAAATGATTAATTGTATTTCCCACCAACTTATTTACCCCAAGTTATGCTTTTCTCTTTCCTTTCTTCTTTTTCCTCCTGACCCCCACTTACCTCAAATAGCTCCCCCCCATTTACAGCCCCTTCCCCTTTCTTATACTTTTCTCCTTTTGCTTCCTTTCCTTTCCTCTTTCCCCTCCCACTTCTCTATGGGGTGAGACAAGTTTCTCTGTAAAGCCAAATATGTCTGATATTCTCTCTTTGAATCAAATCTGATAAGTCAAATCCCCTCAGTTATAATAGGTCTTTGTTGCCTCTTCATGAGCTGTAATTTACCTTATTTTTACCTCCATTTTCATCTTTTTCCAGTACAACGCCCTTTTCAACTCTACTTTCTTTTTTATATTATCACAATAAAATCCAATTATATCGTCACTCTCTAAGTATATCTATAACAGAGATATAGTTCTCAAGAATTATTTCTTTTTTATTTTTTCTATGTTTCTATTTATTTCTGTATTTGAAGATCAAAGTTTTTGTTTAGCTCTAGTCTTTTTATAATAAATAAATGAAATTTATTTGTATCATTTAATGTCCATCTTCTTCCCTGAAAGATAATGCTCAGTTTAGCTAGAGAGTTGATTCTTGGCTGCAATGAAAGTTCATTTGCTTTTCAGAATATTAGATTCCAGGCCCTTCAGTCCTTTAAGGTGGAAGAAGCTGCATATCCTACTAATTTTGATTGTAGCTTTCAATATTTGATATTTTCTTTCTAGCTGTTTGTAATATTTTTATCTCGATCTGATAATTCTGAAATTTAGCTATAATATTTCTTGGAGTTTTCATATTGCAGTCTCTTTCAGGAGGGTAGAGAATTCTTTCAATCTAGTTTATCTTCTGATTCTAGGATATCAGAGACATTTTCCTTGAAGATTTTCTGAAAGATAAATCCTAGGCTCTTTTTTTTCATTATGGTTTTCAGGAAGCTCAGTAATTCTTTAATTGTTTATCTTAGATCTATTTCTGGTCAGTTGATTTCCCAGTGAGGGAAACTTTCTTCTATTTTTTCTTTTCTTTTCTTTTTGTTTTTTACTGATTTTTGATGTCTCAATGTCTCTTTTATTTTCATTTGTTCATTCTAATTTTTAGTGAGTTATTTTCTTCAGTTACCTTTTTTAGTTCCTTTTATATTGGGCCAATTTTATTTTTAAATGAATTATTTTGTTCATCAGATTTTTTTTACATTTCACGAATTCTGTTTTTCAATGAGTTTTTTTTTTTTTTTTTTTTTTTCCCATTTTGTCAAGTCTATTTTGTAAGGAGTTATTTTGCCTTTTTTTTTTTTTCCATTTCACTAAGTCTACTTTTTAAGGATTTTTCTTCGATGATTTCTGTTTCCTTTTCCAAACTCTCTTGCAAAGTTCTCATTTCCTTTCCCAATTTTTCTTCTAGTTCTCTTTTAAGATCCTTTCTGAATTCTAATGGAGCCTTGTGAGATGGTAACAATTCATAATCATCCTTTGGGGCTTTATCCGGAGATGATCTGCTTTTCGTGTCCTCAGGGTTTGAAATCTGTTCTTTTCTTTCTCCACAAAAACTATCTATAGTCAGAGTTCTTTTTGCTTTTTTGCTCATTTTTTAAAAGGTCAATTTCTGCTTTTAGGGCAAAGAGGGGATTGTCCAAACTTCCTCTACAGCCAACTGTGACTGCAGTAGGTCAGTGCTGACTAATTTCTGGTGCTGAATCAGGTCCTGAGGTATTTTGGGGTTTAAAGGCTTATTTATATTTCTTATTTGTTTTGGATGTCTTATAGCTTATTTGTTGATTTACTGGCTTGCTATCCGAACAGAATAGCCAACAAGTAGATTCCCCTGCTTATATTCCCTGGCACATAGGAGAGAACACTGCCCTGGGTCTGTATTATGTCTTCACTTTGCCCCTCCCTCAATGCCAGATTGATACAGACCTTTTCTGAAGTTATTCCAAAATACTTTCCAGTGAAAATTTGTTGTACTCTAAATAATTATGGGTTCTGTCACTCCAAAACCACTTCAAAGGCTTGATTTGGTGTTGATCTGAGAGAGATTGAGGAGAGCTCATATAAAGACATGTTTCCTCTCCAGTATCTTGACTCTGGCCCTTAATCAAGGATTTTTAATTTTTTTCCCTTTCTAGTTTTTTTAATGGCACACATAATTCACTGATCTCCTCTTTCTCTATTTTATTTATGTAACAGTATGGAGATATAAAATTTCTTCTAAGAACAGCTTTGGTTGTATTCTATAAGTTTGGGTAAATTGTCTCATTCTCTTGGATGAAATTATTGATCATTTGTATGATTTGTTGTTTGACTCACTCATTCCTCAAAATTATATTATTTTGTTCCTAATTAATTTTTGGTCTATTTCCCATGGTCTTTTATGACACATAATTTTTCTTTCTTCATGGTCTGAAAAGGATGCATTAAATTTTTCTGCCTTCCCATACTTGATTATGAGATTTTTCTATTCTAATATATAATAAATTTGGTGTAGGTACTATATAGCACTGAAAAAAAGATGTATTTCTTTCTACTACCATTCAATTTTCTTCAGAGGACTATCATATCTAACTTTTCTAAAGTTCTAATCATCTTCTTAACATCTTTCTTGTTTATTTTGTGGTTAGATGGTTCTGAGAGGGGGAGATTGATATTCCTCACTGATAAAGTTTTGCTGTTTATGGGTTCCTGAAATTTACTTAACTTAACTACTTAACTTTTCCTCTAAGAAATCAGATGCTATACTACTTGGTGCTAAATCTACTATGTTTAGTGTTGATATTGTTCCATTGTTATTGGTGTTTGGTTTGATTATTTATTTGTGGTTCTCAAGGAGGAGCTTGACATCAGGGACAACGTGCTACAACATTCGAATGAATTGTTTGAAGTGTGGGACAATTGTGCAAACTCACCAGCTTCACGTTGTCCTCCAGAGCCATCTCAGTCCATTGGCAAAACACACCTCAGATAACTGAAGGTGGTCCTGGAATCCAGTTGAAGACTTTGACCTTTATAAGCACCTTGATTCATTTTGACTGTAGACTTGCTCAATCAGTGTGTGAATAGTTTCTTTCTGGCTGTTTGCAGTATTTTCTCCTTGACTTAGTCATTCTTATTTGGCTACAATATTCTTAGAGTTTTCATTTGATGAATCTCTTTCTGAAAGTCCTTTCTGGATTTTCTCATTTTCTTTTTACCACTGATTCTAGGATATCAAAGAAATTTTAATTGGTAATTTCTTGAAAGATGCTTTTAAAAGAGGCTTTTTTATTTAATCATGGTTTTTAAGTAGTCCAATGATTCAATAACTCCTAAATCATCTCTTCTGTATATATTTTCAGGTAATTTGTTTTTCCAAAGAGATATTTTACATTTCCTTCTATTTTTCCTTCTTTTTATTCTGTTTGACTAATTTCATTTTTTCTAATGGAAATTAGTTTCATTTGCCCAAGTCTAATTTTGAAGGAATTATTTTCTTCAATAAGTTTTTGTATGTTCTTTTCCACTTGACCAGCTCTACTTTTAAAGGATTTGTTTTCTTCAAGCATTTTTGCCACCTTTAGTCAATTCTAATTTTTAAGGAATTGTTTTCGCCAGTAAATTTTTGTGCTTCCTTTAGCAAACTGTTGGCTCTTTTTTCATAATTCTCTCATAATTTTACATAATTCATAATATATTTCTTGTTCCTTTTCTGATTTTTTCTTTTGCTTCTCTTACTTGATTTTTAAAAATCCTATTTGAGACCTTTTTGGACTTGAAATCAATTCATATTCCCCTTTGAGGTTTCACATGTAGGCGTTTTAATATTGTCCTCTCCTGAGTTTTGATCTTCCCTGTCACCATAGTAATTTTCTATAGTCAGGACTCTTTTTGTTTTCTGTTCATTTTTTAAAAAGCTGATGTCTGTTCCTGCAGCACAGAGGGCATTATCCCACACTTCTTGTGCTGAGGGCCAAGGGCTCTGTGCTCTGGGACATCAGGTGCTCTCTGGTTGACCATTGCACTGGGTGGCCTGGTCCAGTTGCATCAATTGTGCCAGGATTCCAGGATTGGCAATTTGCTTTGTGCACTGTGGCTGGAAGCCCTCACAGCTGTCCTACTATGCCACTAAACTGCTAAACCAGAAGCTAGAGGTTTAAGCCAAAAGACCCTTTGGCTTGCCCAGACTCCATCTGCACTGATCTGCATCCCCATTTACTCAAGAAAGACAGACTTTTTCTGAAGATGCTCAAAACTTATTTCACTTCATGTATTTGTGGTATCTGTTTTTCCAGAGTCCATTTGAAGGTTTGATTTCACATTATTTCTGATGGAAACTGGGGAGAAATTAAGCAATTCCCAGGCTGCTCTCTACCATCTTGGCTCCATCCTCAGAATATAAATGTACTAAAATTCCCATAACTAAAAATCAAGTCCTAAATAACATCCAAGGAGATTTATGTCCAGGGAAGAAGAGGAAAATATATCTTTTGGGGTTTCATTTAAAGATATTTCACATCAATTTTCATGGCATCTAATCTTAGTGCCTTGCACATAGTAGGTTTTCAATATCTGCTGAATTCACCTATGCATTTAATCTATTTCTGCATCACAGAACAGAAAATATGGTTTTACCCACTCAGTAACTATTTAAAATCCATAAACATTTAAGAGCTATTTTTTTTCTTCAATTAATTCTGTCTTGCTTAACTTTTGGCACGAGGAAAACTGCCTGATCTCCATGTTTGTTTCTGCCTGTCAAAGAACACAACTTTGGACATTTGCAAATATATTTTGCCTTGACATTTGCCTAGGAAAATCTATCAAGAGCTGAAAACAAGCATGACACTCAGATTCTGTGTATTTTAATGCTTGTCAATCTTGTTTTAAATTTAGGATAAAGATGTAACTGTTTTCCTTCAACTGCTTTAACAATGAATTAATATGACTGTAAAGTAACAATAATAATTCAATGGAATACTGCCATTTGAAACTGTGATTCTTTAGCTCATTTGACACAGTTGTCTCAGACTCCTGAGTTTGCTTCAAGAACCAGCTTAAGTATCACTTTCTATATTAACCTTTTCCTGATCCTTTTGCTTCTAGTGTTCCCTATTAACTTATATCTATCTTATATACATACATATACACTCACAGGTAAATACTCATTTAAATATATTTGATCACAAAACTAAAGCTAACAAGGACCTCAGATGTCACCTAGTTCAACTCTTTCACTTTCTAAATCAAAAAAAAAAAAAGACCTATGCAAGTTAAATAACTGACTGTCATACAAATAATAAAAGTATGGGTCATAGGATATGAACTCCAGTCCTTCATCTAAATAGACTGTCATTCTTCTGTTGTACACTGTTTCCTGCAAGACTTGTTATTCTCTTGCTATATGTGAGCCACTTGAGGACATGATTGCTTTATTTTTTCCTTTGCAACTCTAGCCCTTAGCACAGGCTCTAGCACATAGTATGTGCCTTATAAGTGCTTATTTATTGATTCATAAGATATAGGAATTTATGAGAACCTTAATATCCAGCACATGGAATCCTAAAAGAGAGCAAGAAACTTGCAATCATGAATATTATCAACTAAATTATTAATGTTCATATTGGTACCTAAAAATCTGCTTGGATTTATTTAGCTTAATAATGAACAAGATTCAAAATCTTCTTCTAGATGAGGGGGTGAGAGATACAGAGTAGTTATCACCCAACTCTTTTGTCAAGAATTTGAAATAAAAAGTACTCGACTACAGACTTAGCAGATAACCCAAGGACAAACTATAATAAGTGCATTTTTCTAACTTGGGTCAGCACAGAGAGTCACTCAGAAACCTATAAGCACAATAGAATGGTTCTAGATTTAAAGATACACAGATAAAGATTATAAAGAGACTTTGCAGATCACGAACCAACAGTGAGCAAAACATGGTTGAAGACTAGTCTTGGGGGTGGAGAAAGTAGAGCAACATGGAGAAAGAGAGAAGCCTAGAAACAGGATAAAGACAATGACATTTTTAGATCAGACCAATGCTTCTCTGACTTGTTTAGATAAACTTGAAATAGAACAAAGAGCTCATTACTTGAATTCCATAGATCCAGGAAGGAATATAGTCTTACTGTGATACATATGCCATTCAGAATTTAATGTGGAGAAAATGGGCAAACATTAAAAAAATACATATTTTGCATCAAGAAATATCATGCAACAAAAGACCTTTAAGAAATACACATACAAAAAGAAAATAACTACACTATCTACAATCAAGGTCACGATAAAAATAGCAGATTCGCCATGAACAATATTGTAATTTCTAGAAGAAATAAGGTAAAGTTTAAAAAAGTCCTTATAAATGAAATTTGAACTCCTAAAGAAATAATAGTTACAAATTCTGGCTCGTCACAAATTCCTCAAAAATTAGATTGGATTAGACCATATGATTAAAAGAAAAAACAAAATTAAAAGACTAAACATAAATCAGAAAATATAATGTATCTTCTATAAAAAATAATGGCCTGGAAACACTCTAGGAGAGTTAATATAGAAATGATTTGATTACTTTAAAATCTCAGATATTAAAAAAAAGCCTTAGATAATTTTTACTTAAGTAATCTCAAATATTTATATTCTTTACATGGAAGTGTTACCATATGTATATGATTGGCACTAGCAATTGGGTAGCTCTAAATAAAGATTGGGGCAGAGTTGAAAATGATCAGACTCTAAAAGGCAAAAACACCTAGAAAAAGGTAAAAATAGTAATTAGGCTCTACAAATGAGGTTCAGAGGAAAAATGGATACAGCGGTATTAGGGGGGAGGATTCATAGTTCTGAAAATTTATTCACACTGGGAATATTTAAATAGGCAACACGACATGTATATACCATGAAGGGTTTAGCACCCTACAAAATCTATAAAGAAATAAAGGGGGAGAGATGGGCAGAGGGAACATCAAATGATGAGGGAAGACAAAAGGGAAGAATCCATGGATGGGGGAAAATTAAATAATTGCAAGCCAAGTTAAGGAGCAGAAATTAAAGCAAAATAATCAGCAGAAAGAAGAAATAAGTAAAACTTAAAGATCCAATCAAAAGAGAAATCTACATTATATGTGAGTCATTGTAATATTGTTTTAGATACATGTTTACATATGGTTGAATATATGTATGTATATGCATCTGACTATATGTTAGATATGTATGCATGGTGCTCTATGAATGTATGTGTGTGTATATATATATATGAGTAGGTCTGTAGGTGAGTGTGAATGTATATGTATGTATATAAGTGGGAGGGGATATAAGGCATGTGTATGTATATAATTATATGTGTAAAGAATACACATCTATGCTTAAGTATAGGACGCTTCGGAAGGTAAATGGATGAAAGAGGGAGAGATAAAGTAAAAAAGTGTGTAGAAGAGTAAATAATAGCCTACAAGGAAGCAAAGATGGACACTCATGAATATAATTTCTCTTACTATCATATATCCTTTCTTGAATGGGTAATTTGTTGTTATATATTTTGAATCCTCTCTGATGTTCTGTTGGGTACTTGACAATGTTCTGTTTTGTTTTGTTTTCCTTTTATGTTTTTCTTTTTCGACTCTGTTATTTTAACTAAAGAAAATGAATCATTCAAAAACATATATGAACTACTTCCTGAAAATGACCTCTAGATGAAAATGCACTGGATCATAATAAACAAAATCCAGAAAATCCAGATGAAAATTTTATTTTTCTCTTTTTTCTCTATCTCTCTTCTTCACACACACACACACACACACACACACACACACACACACAGCCAAGGACCAGAAAAATAGTTTAAGTAGCAAGTATAACAATCAGGATCACACAAGATCTAGCCATTATTTACATACAGAATAGAAGATATTTTAATGCACTCTTCCAGTGAGCAAGAGATAAAAGCTTATAAAAATAACCTACCAGGAAAAATGGGATATAATGATTTTTTTTTAAATAAGATTTTAATAAAAAGATACATGAGAGAAAGAGAGAGAGAGAGGGAGGGACAGAGAGAGGATTTCTTTGTATGCCTGATGAAGATATTAGAGCAGCATGGAATTTTTGAATTGGAAACACAGAATCAAGACTAATATGGAAAGTGAGGTACATTTAAGCAATTGGAATGGATGATGTAATATATACTAATACACAAAGATAAAATAAGCATTGCCTCAGAATCCTAATGTCTTCAAGATCTATATAAAAAGAAATAAGACAGAGGGCCCAAGAGCACTTTTTTCATAGTCTGATGATTTCAGAGAGGAAAAAAAAGGAAAGGAAAAAGGAATTATTTGGGGAAGAGAGAGCAAGGGGATTGACCTATTACATGCATTTGGATTGTGGGAGAAGAGTATAAATATGAAAGAAAAGAGAAAGGGAAAATGAAACTTATGAAACTTAGCTTCATTTGAACTGAACAAAGTAAAAGTGTGTAAACATGGGAACAGGAATAAAAATATTATTTTTAATTTAAGTTTTGTTTTTATTTTTATTTTCAAAACATATGCAAAAATAATCTTTCAACATTGACTCTTGAAAAACCTTGTGTTCACATTCCCCTCCAACTCCCCATCCCTTCCCCTAGATGGCACATAATACAATATATGTTAACCATGGTAAAAATACATGTTAAATTCAATATAGGCATATATATATATATATTTTTTTTTTATCTGATTTTTCTTATACAGCAAGCTGTATAAGAAAAATCAGATCAAAAAGTAAAAAAAAAAAAATGAGAAAGAAAATAAAATTCAAGCAAACCACAATAAAAAGAATGAAAATGCTATGTTGTGATCCACCCTCAGTTCCCCAATCCTCTGTATGGATGTAGATGGTTCTCTCCATCACAGATTTATTGGAACTGGCCTGAATCATCTTTTTGTTGAAAAAAGCTGTGTCCATCTAGAATTAATCCTAGTATAATATTCTTGTCATTTATAATGATCTCCTGGTTCTGCTCATTTCATTCAACCCCAGTTCATGTAAGTCTCTCTAGCCTTCTCTGAAATCATCCTGCTGGTCATTTCTTATAAAACAATAATATTCCATAACATTCGTAGGCCAAAATTTATTTAACCATCTCCGGCTGATGGGCATCCACTCAGTTTTCAGTTTCTTGCCACTACAAAAAGGGCTGTGTTGGCTTTCTTTTCATATTTTCTAAGCTTTTTTTTTTTTTTTTTGCATTGTTCTTATCTTTCTCTAATTTCCTTCAATCTTTTTTATTTTATTTTTAAAGGCTTTTTAAAAGCTATTCTAAGAAGTTTTTTTTTGGACCTGTCTCATTTTATAATTTTCTTTAAAACAGTACAAGTAGATGTTTTAACTTTATTGTATTCTTCTGCATTTGGAACCAGATCTCTTATATCCTCATAAAAACTAGTTATAGCTGGCTTCTTTTCCTTATGTTTACTGTTTAAAAACCTGAGTTTAAAAAGGCCAAAGTATCCCATTTCATCCAGGGTTGTCTCCAATTGCCTTGATATATATCTTGCACTGGGCCCAGATGGCTCTGGAGGGGAAAGTGAGACCAGTGACTTCCTCACTTAAATCCCAATTCACTTGCATGTAATGACATCATCTCCCTGATGTCATGGTCTTTTTCAAGAACAAAGGAGAAACAACAACAGTTGCATAAAAATTTTCCAAAAATAATTTTTAGGAAAAAAAAGAATGAATGGTTCAATGTAGTGCTTAAGGCAAGAACACAGGCTCAGGATACAAAATTCTAATATGCATTTCCTTTGCTATAAATCAGAGTTTTGCTGACTTATTTTTACCCCATCTTTCTTTTTGTCCTTTAGTTATGAGGGATGGTTCAATGGATAAGGAAGGAAAACTGAAAATGATTTAAAAATTAGTGAAATTATTATTTTACCTGTTAGAGATAAGGAAAGATAATGAAATTTTCACCTCATAACCTAGCTTATTTAAATCAATATAGGATTAAATCAGCATGTGGGTGGTGGTTAAACTCTAAAAGGGCTATTTATCTTTTTTTAAACTTATCTTGTTTGTTAATATTTGCTTTTTTTTTTTTTTTTTGCTTTTGTCAGTTTATATCTCCGAGTTTACACAGGCATCATTTATCATTTGAAAGCCATTTCTTCATTTTAGTATTTAATTACCAAAAAGTTGACTAAGCAAATTTTAACACATTGTTGAGTATGAATTAAATGTAATAATGACTTGAAAGCTCAGGATGAAGGGGGTAACTTCTACTAAGCTGCTTAATCTTTTTATAATAGCCCTACAGGGTACTCTTTTATTAAAAGTGAATGCTTTTATGTCCTAGAACAGAAACTAAACCTGTACCTTTAGGTTCATGGGCCAAATAGGCTCAGTGCATTGTTTTTTTAAAAAATGCTAAATTGGAGCTTTTTATCAAATTAAACCAGATCTCAATTAATTCAAAAGCCATAGAAGCCTATTGAAAAAACTGCTGCCCTTGGTCTTTGTAGATGTTCCAAATTTGCACTTCAAAAATGAGGTGAGGGCTAACATAATTTCTGCCTATTTTTGTCCTTTGAATTTATTATACCCTCATCAGATAGACAAAGGTCTAAGGAAGCAGAAGGGAGCAAAGGCATTTTCTGTTCCCAGTTGCCAGCAACTTTCCATAAAATGCAGAATTAGCCTTGTTTCTATTTCATTTGGAAAAAAAGACTTTGCAAGTCCTTTGCTTAGCTTGAAAATTTGAGATTGTGTCTCCTTAACTAAGATCCATGTAGTAATAGACACAATTTATTTGTCATAAGTTTGTTTAAAAGTCATAGCTTGCAATTATGATTGATTTTTGTTTTTTAAAATATTCTAGATAAAATTCAATAAATAGGATTGATGTTATGAAGAAAATTTAATATAAATATATTTCTAAAAGTTTAAAGTTCTTAATTATTATACTGGGAATGGAGAATTCTTTTCATCTTCCAGTAAAATTATTATGGAGATGGTCAAGATTTCCTTATCTTAAATAATAATAATAATAATCCAAAAGTAGAACTTTATGCAGGGATCTTGTAATTATTGATTTGCAAGAAGAGTTATGGAAATAATCTGATAAATTCATACCAGAAGAGAAGACAATTTCTTCTACCAAGTGTGCAATCCTTTCCCAAAAGCCCTTCTTGTATAGCATTTAAATACTTCCTTATTACAATTAATCCATCAGGAATCAAGCTACTATCTTGATTTTTTTCATCTTATTTGTATATTAAGAAGATAATCGTAGTGAATTTTAAAAATTTAGATTCAAAAACACTGCTATCATTAATAATATTTTGGATTTATGTTGTTTATATCCTACGAAAATTTAGTCATTTTCTTAGAAATATTATTTAAAATGTAAATCAAATAATTATGTCCTTATGAATTCATGCTTATATTCTTCTAATATATGTGTCATTCTAATAGGTTCTTTGTTTGTAAAAGATCATTTGAGGAAATAAAAAGCTGTCTTTAATTCAACTTTTATTTCAATGATAACAAGTCAAATGTCTAACACTGTAAAGAACACTATGTGTTCATTAAAAATATTTTGTTGTTGCTGTTTACCTTCAGAACAGAAACCATTTCATAGGGAAATGTGGTGGCCAGTCATGGAATTACATACAAAGATCTCATTTATTTTTCTTAGAATTTTACCCCTTGATAAATATATATATATATATATATATATATGATTCAGAGGATTTGTTTTATTTTTCTAATAGAGGGAATTCTTACATTTATTTTCTTAAGAATTTAAATGTCCTTCAACTAATATAAGTACTTAAATGTGACAAAATAATGATGAACAAGTTTTAACTAAGGTTTTAAAAAGTTCGTAGTTTTTTGTTTTGTTTTGTTTTGCTTTATTTTGATGTTTCAAGCATTTTCTAGGAAACTGCAATGCAAAATTTTTTACTTATAAACAAAACCTGTGCCAGATGAGTATCTTGAGGACAGCAAAGAACCACTAAAGGTTTATTATGTGATTAAAAACACAGTTTTAAAAAATTTAATTTGGAAGAATTACCCAGAATGGAGTACTCCAGAGAGAATCTGAGGAAATTACTTCATTATCCAAAAAAATAAAATATAAAGTGTTCAGTTAAGTAAGGTAAGTAAACTTCTTTGCAATATAATGGGGATAAGAAATTATATAAATAACTATGATATAAGAAATAATGAGATAAATATAAAGGGAAGTCTAAAATATAATGAAAATTAATATATTGATCAAATTATCCCTAAAATATTTTTTATTTTTATAGTATTTTATTTTTTTAAATACATGCAAAGATAGTTTTCAACATTTACCTTTGTAAAACCTTGTGTTCCACATCTTTCTTCCTCTCTCCTTTCTTCTTCTCTTCCTTAGACAGCAAGCAATCCAATATAGGTTAAATATGTGCAATTCTTCTAAACATATTTCCATGTTCATCATGCTGCACAAGAAAAAAATCAGAACAAAAATGGAAACAATGAGAAATAAACAAGCAAACAAGCAACCAAAAAGGAGATGAAAATTTTATACTTTGATTTATATTCGGTCTTTATAGTTCTCTTTGCATGTGTATGCCTCTTTCCATCACATATTGAAATTGCCTTGAATTTACCCATTAAATACTGAAAAACACTGAAGCTCAAAAGAAATTTGTTATGACACAAATTTAGTGTGGATAGATTTAGTTTGAACATCAAAGTTATATTCCCAGAATCAAAGAGAAATGGGATATTCAACTATGGACTAGTTTACTTGCTTAAGAAATGCATATTACTAACTAAGTGAATTATTGGTGGGAACTCCAAAGCTTTTAAATCATGGGTCCATATGAGCATCTTACTAGAATGGAAGTTCAGACTGAATCAGCATTGAGTGAAACATGACAGATTAAAAAAAAAAAAGCTAAAATGATCTTGAACTGCATCAAATAAGGAATATCTTCTAGTTATAAGATGGATATTGGTCCTTTGTGCCCCAACTTGGTCAGACTATATCTGAAGTATTGTGTTTAGTACTTTCTGAGTATCACAATTTAGAAAAGATATTCTTGGGGGAAGATTCTGGGAAGGTTGTGGAGTAAGTAAATTTCAGGCTTTCCAGATTTCTCCTATGAACAAGACAAATTTGTGCTTCAGGGCCAACATAGCTTGATGGAAAATCAAGAAGACTTGGCATAAAACAAGGGTCCTATGGGGCAACCCAAGGAGATCCTAAGAAAGACCACAAGGAGATTTACTAGTGTGAAGTGCAAACACCTCCAGGCTAGGTCCATAAGAGTGAGGACTGCTGGAGCTAGCTAGGTGTGGCTGGAGAATCTTCAGGAGCCATAGAGAAGACAGAGGGAAACCTGGCTGATTAGGAGCTCCAGGGCAAACTGTGCTGCAGAGAAGTTGCCTTTGGTGAGAAGGAACCAGCACGCCCAGGTGAGTGTAGAAGCAGTGGGGCAGGGACACTTGTAGGAAGTAAAGGGGTCCTTGCTTTGAGATTCCAGGTCAGAGGAGAGAGCTCAATAAAGCTAGAGGAAAAAATCCTCCTTCCCATCCCAAGTTTAGAGGTGTTTACACTACAATTCTTATATAAAAATAAATAATAAATAATGAACAGACAAAGAAGAACACAACCATATAAACTTACTATGGGAATAGGGAATATCCAAAGTTCATATTCAGAGGATGACAATAAAGTAAAACAAAACAAAACAAAACAACAATAAAAAATCTTCCTCTTCCCTAAAGAGTAAAGTTAAATGGCTCCCTACCCAGAGAGAATGTATAGAACAAATCAAAAAAAAAAAAAAATCTAAAAATCTAATGAAAGACAAGTGAGGAAAAAAATAAAATAAAAACCATCCAAGAAAAAGAAGAATATTATGGGGGGAAAGTTAACCAAGTACAAAGGAGATACAGAAATATTGAGTCTCAAAGATGAACATAATGCTTTGAAAATTAGAATTTGGCATGGGGAAGCCAGTGAAGCTATGACAGACCAATAAATAACAAAACAGATAATAAAGATTACTTTCAGAAACAGAATGTGAAACATCTTATAAGGAAAACCACAGGAGCTGTAGCAGATCAAGAAGAGAAAATCTAAGAATAATTGGACTACTGAAATGGGTGACCAAAAAAAGAATCTTGACAAAATAATGCAAGAAATAATCCAAGAAATTTTTCTTGGGTGACAGGAGGGGGAATTAGAAATAGGAAAAAAAGTCTACTGATCACCATGTTAAAGTGATCCTTTGTGGAAAATACATAGGAATATTATTGTCAAATTTTGAAACTCCAGATCAAAGGAAAAAATTTACAAGAAACCAAAAAAATATATAAAAATCCAATT
Source organism: Antechinus flavipes (assembly GCF_016432865.1). Lineage (NCBI taxonomy): Eukaryota > Metazoa > Chordata > Mammalia > Dasyuromorphia > Dasyuridae > Antechinus > Antechinus flavipes. Next base: position 109,841,324 of record NC_067400.1, on the reverse strand, counting down.
CAAATACACTGGAGCTATAATTAGACTTTCTATGAACCAAACCTGCATGCGATTAAAATTTAACTTATAAGAGCCAATTTCAAAGATCTATTTCAAGGAACTTAACATAGAAAAGTTGTTTAGGTTTTTTGCTTGGAAATGTAAATTTTATGATTGACATCAACAATAGCATAGCTCAAAAAAAAGACAGGGGCCAAATTATGGTAAAAATAGTACTTACGTTTTATAAATGAAGTACAAAGGAAGAATCAGGGCATTAAAGGAGGGAGGAGGGCTCATAGTCCTGAAAACCTACTCACATCAGGATTAGGTTAAATAGGCAACACTACAACTAAAGTCTATAAAGAAATAAGTGGGAAGTGATGGGTGGAAGGGCAAGTAAAGGGTGAGAAAAGAAGACAAAGGAGGGATTCATTCCTGGAGGGAGTTTTAAGTAATACCAAGGCAAGTTAAGGAGTAGAATTAAAGCAATTAGTAGGGATAGGAGAGATATGTGCTTCTGTCTCTGTGTGTGTGTGTGTGTGTGTGTGTGTGTGTGTGTTTGCTTAATCTTACCCTTGCCTGCTTGGGGGACAGCGGAGGATGAAGGGGAACAAAAAGAATAAAGTAAAAATGTGTGCAGCAGAGAACAAAGGAACAATTACAATTAAGTAAAGAAAAGATGGACATTCATGAATATAATTTCTTCTACTAATATAGATTCTTGCTTGAACTGGTAAATTTTTGTTATGTATTTTGAATCCTCCCTGATGTTCTGCTGGGCTCATGACAATGTTCTGTTTGTTTTGTTTTATTTTGTTTTGTATTCCTTTTAATCAAACAATGCATTTAAAATCAAAATATATTGTTAGGTTGGAGAATATACACAGGAGAGCATTCAAGATGATGAAGGACCTTGAGCCCATCTCACCCAAGAACTGGATGAAGAGATTGGGATGTCTGATCAGGAGAAGAAAAGATAGAACATGATAGCTATTACAAATATTTGAAAGGCTATCCAAAAAAATGATAATTAAACTAGTTATATTTGAAGAGCAATGAGTAAAAATTATAAAGAGGTATTTTTTGGTTTGGTGGCAGGGAAAACTTTCTACTAATAAGAGCCATCCCAAAGTGGAATGAACTGTCTCCATAACGGCTTCCCTTACACTGAATGATCTTAGGCTTAAATTAGATGAACACTTTTTAGTTACTAACAATTACTTTTGAGTGAAAGTTGAAACCCATTGTTACTGAACACTTCCCCTGAAATTCTTTGATTCTCTGATGCTTTAATTCTGGCCTAAATCTTGCAGCACTATTTTTTTTTTTTCCTATTGATATTTAGTATGGATTTCTTTTCCTCCTACACAGACATCATGTCTCGGAACTGCTTCCCTCCTTGCAATTAACACTCCTAATAAGCACTTAAATATAAAGCACATGTAATAAAATAAAATAAAATAAAAATCACGTTTGAGATTTACATAGTAAAGGAATGAGTAAAATTGAAGCCCTTCCTTTCCATACAGCCTATTTTTGGGTACATAGACTTATTAATGCCAGTATGGGAAGTTTTAGTACTGATGTGAGTGGAATTGGAAACTTTCAGTGAAGGTAGTAACTGAGTCTCCCTTGAGTTGGAGACCTGCTCACTTACTGGCTTCTTGCTCTAGTATCTACATACCCAGCCTTCACCTGGCTCAAGTCTCATTGCTAGTATGTCCACTCAGCTCAGAACAAGCAGTTTCCTTGCTTTGCTTGACTCAGGTAATCAGTCACTTGACTACCACCTCACTGCCCTTGCCCAGCTGCTAGATAAGCAACTTGACAGGTACCTTCTCTATTCGACAATTCTACAACATCTACATGTGATTTTGCTTTCTTTCTCCTAGAAAATTCTGCTCTTTTCCAAAAATCATCTCTACCTCAGGTCCATAACATCCTTTCTTAAAAATATAAGGCTACTGCTCTAAGGAGAATCTATAAAATAGATCAAAGAAATAGCCAAGGTTATATTTAACAGTTATTGGTTATTTTACTGATCATGTTTAGATTTTTAATCTGCATAGGTACGAAATACATATAATCATCATCTGTCCTCTGCAAAGTGTGTGGGTATATAGATACATATGCATACATGTGTGGAATGGAGTCATATATGCATTTGGTTGTATGTGCATATGTGTGCAAATGCACATGTGTGCACATGCACACACATGTATGTGTGGGTGTGTGTTTGTGTGTATGTGTGTGTAGAGGGAAGGGTAAAGGGAAGCCAGAAACTCAGTGAATAGAAAGCATTGGGTTTGGAATCAGAAAGACCTGAGTTCAAATGCAGCCTCAGACACTTCATAATTGTGTGTTCCTGGCTATGTAATCTCTGATTATCTGACAAAAATGAATCCACTGAAGAAAATTTTAAAACTACTCTAATATTTTTGTTAAAATAATACCAAAATGAAGTCATGAAATTTTAAAATACACACATATATATGAACACATACATGTATATACACATATACATATATGCATATACACACATCTATAATACATTATATATAAACATGTATATGTCTACTCATGAATTTATTTATCCCCTTTTTTATTAGATTTTACATATTTTATGGGACCAAATGTATTTTTCTTCAACTACAATAAAGACAATAAAATTCTAATTAAAACTTATGTTTGTATAAGGCTTTAAGGTTTCTAAAGGAATTTATATGCATTATCTTATTTGATCCTCTTAAAAACCTTCTGAGGTGAACTAATATTATCTCCCTTCTGTAAATGAGGGAGATAAGGCTAAGAGTCTCAATAATATGGTTTAGAAAGACTACCTTTATTCATTGGGTTAGAGAGAGACTCACACCATGAGGTTTTTTTCCCCCCAAATACATACAAAGATATTTGTTTTTGTGTCCAAACTTTTCTCTCTCCTCTCCCTGTCCCTCTTCCCAGACTACAAGCAATCCAATATAGGTTAAATATGTACAATTCTTCTAGAAATACTTCCATATTTTTCATGCTATGCAAAATATCAGACCAAAAAAACACAAGAACTGGGGGACAAGAAGCAAACAAACAAACAAAAAAAAAAAGGTGAAAATATTATGCTTTGATTCACATTCACTCTCCATAGTTCTCTCTCTGGATGTGGATGGCTTTATTCATTTCAAGACTGTTGGAATTGTCTTGAATCACCTCATTGTTGAAAACAGGCAAGTCCATCACAGTTGATCATCACATAATCTTGTTGCTATGTACAATATTCTCTTGGTTCTGCTCACTTCACTCAATATCAGTGTAAGGAAGTCTTTTCAGTCCTTTCTGAAATCAGCTTGCTCATCATTTCTTATAGAAATATAATATTCCATTACATTCACAAACATTAATTTATTTAACTATTCACCAACTGATGAGCATCTACTCAGTTTTCAATTCCTTGCAACTACAAAAAGGTCCGTTAAAAATTTTGCGCATTTTGGGTCCTTTCCCCTCTTTTATGATCTCTTTGGAATACAGACTCATCAGAAACACTGCTGGATTGACATGTATGTACAAGTGTACTTTGGGTATAGTTCCAAATTGCTCTCCAGAGTAGTTGGATTATTTCACAACTCCACTGACAATGCATTAATGTCCCAGTTTTCAAACATCCCTTTCCAGCATTAAACATTATTTTTTCCTGCCATTTTAGCCAATCTGAAATGTGTGAAGTAGTACCTCAGAGTTGTTTTGGTCATATAATTAAAAAGTGTCAGATGCAGGTTATGAACATGAATATTCCTGAGTCCAAGTCCACTATTTTATCTACTATTTCATGATGCCTTTACTAGGTGCTAATTAACTAATCTTGTCTGAATGGCAAAATGCTATTTAAGGAAAAAGTGACACTATTGTTTCCAAGAATGATTCACTGATAATACTAGCCTGAAATACTATTTTCCTCCCTTCTTTCTTCTCCATATGGCATGTAGCATGATCCCGTACCACTTATATTTATAATTTCTATTTTTTCTTAATAATTGTCCATTAAGTTCAATAAATATGCATTGAGTGCATTTTATGAATGAATTACTAAAGGACATAAAAAGGAATACTATGCTTCTTTTGCCAAAACTTAAACTGTTTTAAGATAAATTTCTGCTTAAGTGACTTGCTCTGGGTCACAGTGATACTACACATACATACATGCATATATGTGTGTGTGTGTGTGTGTGTGTGTGTACAGTATTTGAACCCAAGAAATACTAACCCTGAGGTCAGTTCTATATAATCCACATACAATATATATTACATACACACAGATTCATTGGCATTCATGTCAAAAAGGTAAATGTATAACATGAATAAATGTGACAACAACTTTATGTTGTGTGAATCCTATACATTAAGATATAGTAACAAATGTATGAAATAATTGATATATTATAATAAATAATGTCTACGTAAAATTATCTTCTGAATAGATATGACATTAAAGCTAATAATTTATTTTCATTATTTTATAATATATGTTTTTTCCTCTTCTATATTATAATGTTACTTAACAACAGCTTTTTTTTTCTTCACTCAAAGTTAGAAGAGATATCTACACTTAAAATTTTCTAGAACATTGTTTTAATTTTGTTTTTGCATATTATGAAGATATGATATTGAATTTCAAAGTTTTTCATTCAGTTGCTTAATAAATGTAATAGTTATATGTGTCAGCTGGGTGACATAGTGGATAGAGTTCTAGGGCTATAATCAAAAAGATAATATTCCTTACAAATCTGGCTTAAGAGACTTCCTAGTAGTGTGACTTTGGGCAAGTCATTTCCCCTTTTTGGCTCAGTTGAGAAGAAAATGGCAAGTCCAGTGTCTTTGCCAAGAAAACCCCAAACAGGGTCTTGAAAAGTCAGACATTACTAAAAAACAATTGAACAATAACAATAATAGTTATTTCAGCCTAAAGAAAATCTAATGATTTTACAATAAGAAGCCTTATTAAAGAAGAAGAAGACTTATTAAAAGTCTTAAGAAAATTGTAATTTTATGGTTCCTATGAATCCATGGAGTAGGGTTTCTAATGCAAAACTACAAATAAAACTATTTAATATAGAGCTATATGAAAAAAACAAAATCAAAATATCACTGAATCAAAACAGATGAAAATTCAAATTAATAAATCAAATATATTATAGGTAATATTTTACATTATGAGAAATGGTAAATAAAATAGAAACTCACTGAAATTGAGTGACAGGGTCTGTGTGGTATCTAACTAGTTGTATGATCTTGGAGGATACTTTGCCCTCATAAAAGGAAGACTAGGAAGTCCCTTAATGATCTAGTATTGTAATTTAGAATTCCTTCAAATATGTCATTGCTCACTTATTATTTAACTAAAAACTATGGGGACAAAGAAATCTTTGCCTTTTATTCCCACTGAATATCACTCAGAAATGAACACAAATACATATAAAGTTTCAGAGTAAATAAATGGGAAGAAGTTGATTTACAAAATCTGTAATTTGCATGCAATTTTTAAGGAACACATTTATTGAATACAGCACGTTTTATTTACTTGAACTCATGTTAAAATATACATCCTTACTTTTTTCCACTAAATATAAAAACTATTTTGAGTACATTTTTATCATGTGATTAATTATTGTCATCCTAAATCAAGAATAAAACAAAGAAACAACCCAACACATTTCTTCAGTTACTACTGTCTATGAATTTAACATTTTTAACACTTAAAACAGAACACAATTAATTTTAATAAGATAAACCTAACAGCAAGGCAGAAAGACAAGATATATGATAAGCAGCTTTGGGACCTAAAGGGCAACTCTAAACATGATTCTCATTTACCCTTTTACTTTCAGTGTCAGGGTCTTGCTCTGGCAACAAACCCTTGAGATTTCTCTGCTAGCCCTCTGCTCAGAGTTACATTGCTAATTTAAAAGCCTTAGTGATTATGCTATGTTATGATATCAATGGAAAGGTCAATGGATTCATAAAATTACTTTTTTTCCCAGTTTTATGACAGTTCAGACCTTTTTTTCTCCTACCATTTCAACTGAAAACTGATTATTTGGGTCACTTAGCATAATAAATGGATATAAGCAACCAGAACTTGTAATGATACCACTTACTCTAGTCATAAAAGCATATACATATGCAAACATAATGCAGACATAGGGCTTAATATTGTAGATCTGTGCATTTTTTTTTGCTTGTTAATAAAAATTATTTATAATAAAGAAAAGAAAAGTGTGTTTTTTTTTCAAAATATAGATAAGGTTCTCTTTCTTGGTCTTTCTCTCTGTGTGTATATGTATCTTTATAGATAAAATTAAAATTTCATTTAAAATCTTTTAATACGTGCAATCATAGTGATTGATAACAAACTTTTTACTATCAAAATTATCTAACATTGTTAATACTTTTATTTTTGTAAAGAATGAAAGACTACAGAAATGGGAGCAGGGGAAGAATGAAGTAGCAAGACTATAGAAGAAAACAGTAGAATTAGAGTTTAGGACTAGAAATCTGAGTGATATGAAGAAGGTGAGTGAAGCAGAATCATCAGACAGGAATAGGAAATTTCCCTCAGCTTCTCATATTAACCCAAAAGATAGATTAGATCTCAAAAAGTGCTTCACAAATACTTCTCCATGATCTCTAGAGATTAATTCCATTTCTATTAAAAGCATTCTGATGATGAGTCTGGACACATAAAATTCCCTTGTGTATGACAGTGACCAAGAGATCGTTATGCTGATTTTCTGTTACATGGTTTGTAAAACAATCTTGATATTTACTTTTTAAATCTATTCTTCAGATTTCCCCATTGCTATTTTCCTATTTTTTTCTATCATAGTAATTTTTAATTCTGTAGAAATTATTATATTTAATTTCTTGCTGCCATACAGCAACATCAGTAAAATGTTTTTCCTTCATGGAAACAAGATCATTCAAAAGTTTTCAGTTTCTTAATGGCATTCTAGTCTATTCACCTTCTTCTATTTGATTTTAGACCTAATTCATCATTCATATAAACTATCAGCAATATATGTATGTATGTATGTATATATATATATATATATATATATATATATATATATATATGTGCTGACAAACAAGTTCTATATGTTGTCCATGCAAATTCCTATTCTAATATGGGCAATAAATATTCTTCCCTTTGATCTTTAACACAATGATAATCAAACTAAATTCCTTTGAGATATTAAATATTCATTTCAGGACACTGTAGCATTCTGAACTTTGATGTAGTCAGCAGAAAGTCATTAAAAACATTAACATCTGAAGGACTTTCCAGGAAACTTCTCTTCAGCTCACCAACATCTTGAGCATGACATCTCCCAGTTTTTCTCAGCAGCACATATCCACTAAGATTTTTAATTTTTTTCTCAAAATTTTGTACTTGAAATAAATTGATTTAATCTAATTTTAAGATCTTATAGTTATCCCTATTAATTGCCATCTTGTTAAATGAAGCCTAATGCTCTGGCTTGTCAAGATTTTTCAGGATCCCAACTTTTTCATTGTGTGTGTGTGTGTGTGTGTTTGAGGAAAATCCCTTCCAGCTTTCTGTAATCTGCAAATTTAAAAAAACATGCCATCTATAGTTTTATCCAGTCACTGATTGCCTTCTCTCTTTCAGGTTCTATATATAACTCTAAGGATGTTGACTTTCTAAAACTATCACTTCCAAGCACTTTCAAGTATGTTCCCTATTGATGATTAATTAGCAAACACTGATTACCTTTTTAGAGAGAATTTACTAAATAATTATAGTATTGCCTCAGTTTTTTCATCTGAAAAAAGATCCAGAAAAAGAAATGACAAACTATTCCAGGAACTTTGTCAAGAAAATCCCAAATGCAGCTATGAGAGTCAGATAAAACTGAAATGACTTAATAACAACAACATAGTATTAAATATATTTATTGTATTTTATATAAAATATATATTTTTCATTTTTTATAATATACACATATGTATAAAAGGTATACTTGAGGATAGTTGTTACAGAAACATCCCCTCAAGGGACAGAACTCACATGTATAAAAATGTTTGTAGCAGTTCTTTTTGTGGTAGCACCGAATTGGAAAATGAATGAATGAGTAGGTGCTCATCAATAGGACAATGGTTGAATAAATTATGGTATATGAAGGTAATAGAATATTATTAAAAATGATGAACAGGATGATTTTAGAAAGGCCTGGAAATATGTACATGAACTGATCTTGAGTGAAATAAGCAAAACTAGAAAAACATTGTACATAGTAACAGCAATATTGAGGGATGATCAACTATGATAGACTTGGTTCTTATCAGCCATTCAATGACACAAGACAGTCCCAATAAACATTGGATAGAAAACACCATCCATATCCAGAGAGAGAACCATGGAGACTGAATGTAAATCAACATATACTGTGTTCACTTTTTTTTCCTTCTATTTCTTTTTTCTCATGGTTTTTCCCTTTTGTTTTGCTTTTTCTCTCCCAACATGATTTATATGAAAGTATGTGAAACAGAAAGAATTATAGAAAAGAAAAGAAAAATGAGCAGAGTACCAAGCATAGATCCTTTAACATTTTAATAAAGAGCCCCTATCAAGTTGACAGTGAATTGTTAACAACTATTCATTGCATATATTCTTATATCTAGTTCCAAATCCATCTTATAGGACTATCTACTAATGTAAAATTTCTATCTTTTCCCGAAAAGTAGAATGAGATTTTATTAAAGCATTTGCCAAAATTTGGAAAAGTTATACCTACAGCATTTGACTTATCTGCTGGTCTTGAAACCCTGACCAAATAGAGGGGAAAAAAGTAAACTTGGTCTGGTATAACTTGTTCTTAATGAAGCCAGGCTAATTCCTTTTTGGGCAGTATATTATTTTCACATGTTCATTGAGCACCCTTTTGATGAGTCATTCTAGGAATAATAAAAGTCAAGTTGACAGGCCTACAGCCTATAGACTTTATTCTCTCTCTTTTTAAAAAAAATAAATAATATGAATTTACCCTTCTCCATGCCTCTCTTTTCCCATTATCCTTAAATATCAGCATGATAGCTCAAAAATCACATATGACAGTTATTTCAGCAACCTTTATTTTCATCTTGGGCAACTGACTAGAATTTGTCAAGGGCAATGACATTCTTCTTTTTCTTTACCTTGAGTATTGACTACATTAGCCATTTTAATTCCCTATTTCAGGATAAAAGTTTACTGTCCTTGGCAGGAAAAAAAAAAAAAAAACAGAAGCAGATTTAGGAAAAGGGTTAAGAATCCCTATTGATGGGCAGAAATCTCCACTTCTGAAACACAGCTTACATCAATAATTACTATACGTTGTTCTTTAAAAAATCATGCAAAACTTCAACTTTTGACTTATTGCTTTTGGAATCATCACAAGAACGTTTGTTTTAAAAAGTTCATACAATTCCCATTGTGAAAACCTGTTAATCAACCAATATTGAGAAAATAATTTAATCCAAGAGATATGAAAAGCACAGATTTCAATCTCTGCTTCTTTGGGCTCACTATCAAAATTCAAAAAGGTATAAATTGTAATAAATAGAAAGATGTAACATTATTGTAATTTTAAGAATATAATATGAGAGAACATTCAAATTTGCATCCCTTAACATTGTGCTCCAGATTCAGCACAGAATGAATATTTTCTATAGGCTTATTTTAATTGATTCTAAATTGTTCAAAAAACTAGAATTTTATTTCTTTCTTTTCATTATTGCCATCACCACCACAACACAGTCAAGCAAACAGCTCTTCATTTTTTCTCTTCATTGAAATAATATTTTAAAATCTATAGTACATGTCAAACACCCCTGCTCTTGCCTCTTCTCTGTCATCAAGTCTAGAAGGAAGTAATCACTACACCTAAAGATTCCAATTATTTCAATTCCAGAAAACAATTTTTCCCTCTTGGTGTTCTAATATTCAAGGAAGTAACTGTTATTTGTTCTGTTTCTGCCAGAGAAAGAACTTCAAAATATGTCTGGATATTTATAGCATGACATGGACAAAGCTTGTGATATGCTCCCTGAACTGCTCATTCATTCCTTCATTCTATCCAAGTGATTCAAATAAATGGTTGAATTAAAAAAACAACAACACAAGAGTTTACTAGGTTCTTTACACATAGCTAAGCACTGAGGATGCAAATTAAAGAGAATTACTATTGGATCTCAAAAAGATTACATTTTAATAAGACAAAACAACACGATGTTCAGGGAAATTAGGATCTGCCAAGTCACAGTTCACCAAACAGTGAATTGGTCTGCTCTGTCTAAAAGCAATGATGCTATAAAACTGGATTGAAATACTATCCCATAGCAAAGAAGAAGAAGAGGAGAAGGAGAAGGAGGAGGAGGAGGAGGAGGAGGAGGAGGAGGAGGAGGAGGAGGAGGAGGAGGAGGAGGAGGAGGAGGAGGAGGAGGAGGAGGAGGAGGAGGAGGAGGAGGAGAGAAGAGAACACAGGTGGCATTGAGCAAAAGTACCTGGGCGATGTCAGGATGGGCTGTGAAAAAGAAAAAGATCCAGGATTTAGGCTCAGCTAAATATAGTGGACTAGATAGCACAGCACTGCTTGACCAACCTAGACACCTGGACAAAGGTAGTAGAACAAACAGTGGGTGAGTAAATTCCAGCAACAATTTTTTCCCTTTCTCTCTCAAACTTCCCTCAAATATTTTCTGCCATTCTATCCTATAGTTGTGGAAACTCATCAAGTGAATGTTCTTTTCATATACAATTCTGCTTCTCTCTTTTTGTGTAAATTTTTTTGAATAGACTATTTCAATACAGTCATATTCAAATCATTGATTAAGACTCATTGATATTCTTGAAGTTAAATGTAGGATTCTATATTATTGTTCTGTAAGGAACGAAAAGCAGGATGAATACAGAGAGGACTGGCGAGACTTACATGAACTGATGCTGAGTGAAATGAGCAGAACCAGGAGATCATTATATACCTCAACAATGATACTGTTTGAGGATGTATTCTGATGGAAGTGGACCTCTTTGATAAAGAGAGCCTTAATTGATCAAAGATGGACAGAAGCAGCTACACCCAGAGAAAGAACACTGGAAATGAATATAAACTGCTTGCATTTATGTTTTTCCTCCCGGGTTATTTATACCTTCTGAATTCAATTCTGCCTGTGCAAAAAGAAAACTGTTCGGTTCTGCACACATATATTGTATCTAGGATATACTGCAACCCATTCAACATGTAAAGGACTCTTGCCATCTGGGGAAAGGGGTGGAGGGAGGGAGGGGAAAAATCGGAACAGAAATGAATGCAAGGGATAATGCTGTAAAAAATTACCCTGGCATGTGTTCTATCAATAAAAAATTATTTGAAAAAAAAGAAATAAAGTGATTTGAATGGGAAAAAAAATGTAGGATTCTAATTTGTCTTCCTTTTTTTTGGTATCTGTACCTAGTACATTTCTACAAAAATATGTGAAGTAATGGATTTTTATTAGAAGCCAAGGGGGCTTCTTTCTTGTATATTTTTAGGGCATCTCCATTAGTATTATTTCTATATAGTAATAATATAATATATAACTTGATGGATTATATATGGGCAATTTTTTTTCTCTTTTTGCCATTTCTCTTTTAAGGTCTTTGGATTAAGTTTGCAATATATAAGATATAGATATGGACATACAGACACATACCCAAACATATACACATACATGTGTGTATATATATTCTTATTAGTCTTTCTTAAGTCTCCATTGCTTTTGGTTCAAGGAAACTGCCACAAACAAGACTGTGGTCCCAAAACCTAAATCTCATCTTCAAACATTACCTTATTAGCTATTTGCTTTCCAGATCTTTTTTTTTCTTCTTAATTATTTAACTTCAATGGATAAAATAATTAAAAGACCACATATTCTCCATGTGGTCTAAAATTTTTTTACTAAAATTTTATTGATTGAGATGTTCTCTAAGTTATTTCAAGTAATATTATTTGTGACCACCTGAAACAACAGAAGGAGTAGTAGTCATGTATTCTGATAAGTCTGGTGGCATTCTCTATCCTGTCTTGGATGAATAACTAGGACGCATTATTTCTCATTGGACAGAACTTACAATTTATCTTGCCTTGATCAAAAAGTAGGTGTTTCCTACTTGGACTGAAAGGTTTTTTAGAAAGAACTGCTAAAACACATACACACATACTTCCATACATACAGGTGTTCTGTTCCTTCTGTATATAGCATCCTTCTAGTTTTCAGTCTTTCTTTTGATACACAAATTTAAAATTTCTGGTATTTTCTTTATTCAGATATCTTTCTGACCTTCCCTCCTCTTCACAATAAAGTGTCTCTTCCTTTAAAAAGAAAAAACTTTATTCAGTGTAGTTTGATTAAGTTTTATACACACACACGCACAGAGTAAAACCAAAAGACTACTCAAAGTCTCCCAGTTTCCCTCAAAAAAACACATGAAATCAAGCCTCTGAACAGTCTGACAAAGTGAAACTGCTCTCCAGCTCAAGGTAGAGTGGAAAAGCTTCAACAAAGGTCAGTCTCATTGAAGTGAAAAGGGTGTTCAGACCAGGTGAGATACACTCTGGGAAAGCAGGTGAGAGGGTCTTAATAATAACAAATCAGCAACTAAGACCCTCAGTCCTGGCTCAGTAGAGGAGCACAGCAAGGGGGGAAGATTCCAGCCCTAGCTCAGAAGTCAAACTCTGGGGAACCAGGCTGTTTTCCTGAAAAGATTGACCAAAACCACTCCATGAAAACACAAGGAGCCCCTGTCCTGAAAGCCAAGGCTAGACAACTTGGTACAGTACCCTTTTTATTCCAGGAGCAGAGCTCAATCACAAAAGTAAAAAAGAAGAAGAAGGAGGAGAAGGAGGAGGAAGAGGAGGAGGAGAACACAGGTGAAGAAATACCAAAAGAAAAAGAAAGAAAATGAGCAAGAAACAGAAAAAAAATCTCGATGATAGAAAGCTAGTATGGTGACAGTGCAGACCAAAACACAAACTCAGATGAGGGCAAAGTGTCCAAATAAGAAATGTCAGAGTGATTATGAATTGTTCTCTGCCCAAAGAAGCTTCTTGGACGTGCTCATAAAAGACTTTAAAATGCAAATAAGAGAAGTAGAAGAAAAAATGAGAAAGGAAATGAAAGGTATGCATGAGAGAGTAAACAACTTGGAAAAGGAAGGAAAACCAAATAGTCTGAAGAAAACAACTCCTTAACATGTAGAATTAACCAAATAGGGGAAAAAAGAGATACAAAAGCTAAATAAAGAAAATCACATATTAAAAACTAGAACAGGGCAAATGGAAGCTAATGACTCTGTGAGATAGCAAAAATCAGTCAAACTAAAAAGAATGAAAAAATGGAAGAAAATGTGAAGTAACTCAGTGGAAAAACAGCCAGCATGTAAAACAGATCCAGAGGAGACAATTTAAAAATCATTGGCCTGCCAGAAAGTTATGAGCAAAAAAAAGCCTACATAGCATTCTTCAAGAGATCATTAAGGAAAATTGTCTCAATATTCTAGATATAGAGGGGAAAATATTCATTGAAAGAATCCATCAAACACCTCTAGAAAGAGGTCTCAGAAGGAGCATTGCTCTGAAAATCCAGAACTACATTATCAAGTTAAAAACACTGCCACCTGCCAGACAAACAATTCAAATATCAAAGAGCAACAGTCAGCATTACCCAGAATTTGGTAGCTTCTACAATAAAGGATCAGAGGATCTGGAATACCATATTCCACAAGGGAAAGGGTTTTGGTAACAACCAAGAATTCACTAGCCAGCAAGATTCAGCATCATCTTTCAGGGGAGATGATGGAGCTTCAGGAAAGTAAGAGACTTTCAATCATTTCTATTGAAAAAAACAGAATTAAACAGAAAATTTAGTCTATAAACACAGTCTCAAAAGGAGCATAGAAAGGTAAATAGGGAATATATATATATATATATATATATATATACAATTTAAAAATTAAACAGTTGATATATCTAGATGGGCAAAAGCTATCTCTGTAAATCTTGATAACTGTATCTGTCACTGGGGCAGAGGGAAGAGAGTATCACATGGACTGAGGATGTGATTCTGAATGGAATCTGATGTGATGACATGAAAGAAAAAAAAAACATTAAAAGGGGAGCAGCTATGTGGTGCAGTGGATAGAGGACCAGCCCTGAAGTCAGGAGCACCTGAGTTCAAATCTGGTATCAGACACTTCCTATAATAGTAGAAGAAATTATATTCATGAGTGTCCATCTTTTCTTTACTTAACTGAAAGAAAGAACACTATTGAACTAATTAATAAAACTAAGAGTTGGTTTTATAGAAAAACCAATTAAATAAATAACAATATAGATAATCATTTGATTAATGTGATTAGAAAAAAGAAAAGAAAAAAATCATCAACATCAATAATAAAAATTTCTCATCAATGACAAAGAAATGAAAGCAATAATTAGGAGCTGTTTTGCCCATTGTATGACAAGTCTGACAATCTAACTGAAATGGATGAATATTTACAAAAGTATAAATTGTCCAGGTTCATAGAAGAGAAAATAAATTAATTAAATAGTCCCATTTTAAAAAATGAAATTGAGCAAGTCATTAAAGAACTCCATAAGAAAAATTCTCCAGGGTCAGATAGCTTCACAAGTAAATTCTGCCAAACACTTGAACAATTATTTCCAATACTAGTTAAACAATTTGGAAAAATTGGTAAATAAAGAGTACTGTCAAATTCTATCTATGACACAAATATGACACTGATAGCTAAGTCAAGAAGAGGCAAAAGAGAAAAAGAAAATTACAGACTAATCTCCATAATGAATATGGATGCAAAAATTATAAATAAAATATTAGCAATGAGATTACAGCAAATTTTCAATAAGATCATTCACTATGACCACATAGGATTTCTACCAGGAATGTAGGGCTGGTTCAAGATCAGGACAATTGTCATAATCAATCATATTAATAACAAACCCAACAGAAATCATATGATAATCTCAATAGATGCAGAAAAATATTTTGACAAAATAACAGCAGCCATTTCTATTGAAAACACTAGAGAGCATAGGGATAAAGGAAGCTTTCTTTAAAATAATAATCAGTATATATCTGAAACCAAAAGCAAGTATTATTTGTGATGGGAAGAAATTGAATAAATTTCCAATAAGATCAGGGGTGAAACAAGGATACCCATTATCATCACTATTATTCAATATTGTACTAAAAATGTTGGCTTTAGCAATAAGAAAAGAAAAAAAATTAAAGCAATAGACAATGAGGAAATAAAACTTTCATTCTTTATAAATGATATTACGATATACTTAGAGAATCATAGAAAATCATCCAAAAACTACTCGAAACTACTAATAGATTTAGCAAAGTTGCAGGATACAAAATAAACTCATACAAATCATCAACATTTCTATATATTACTGACAAAGCCTATCAGAAAAAGATAAAGAGAAATTTCATTTAAAATTACTATAGCCAAAATAAAATACCCGGGGTCTACTTGCCAAGACAAACCCCCAAACTATATAAAATAATTACAAAATGCTTCTCATACAAATAAAGTCAGATCTCAACAACTGGAAAAATATCAGTTGCTCATGGGTAAGCCAAGCTAATATAATAAAACAACAGTTCTACCTAAATTGATCTATTTGTCCAATTCCATATCAATCAAAGTACTGAAAATATTTTATGAAACTAGAAAGAAATATTAATCTGGAATAACAAAAGTCAAGAATATCAAAGGAATTAATAAAAAAAATACAATGGATGGTGGCTTAGCAGTACCAAATCTAAAACTATATTATAAAGTACCAGTCACCAAAACAATTTGTTACTGGCTAAGAAATAGAGTGGTGGATCAGTGGAATGGATTAGACACACATGACACAATAATCAAGGTCTACAGCAATCTAGTAGCTGTTATACCCCCAAACCCAATCTTGTGAAATAAAGACTCACTATTTGGAAAAAAAATTTTGTGAAAACTAGAAAATGATATATTAGAAACTTAGTATAGACCTACATCTCACAGTCCATTCCAAAATAAAGTCAAAGGGACATCTAGATAGCACATTGGATAGAGTACTGGCCCTGAAGTCAGGAGGACCTGAGTTCAAATCTGATGTCACACACATACTTCCTAACTGTGCAATGCTGGGCAAGTTACTTAATCCCAGTTGCCTCAGCAAAAAAAAAAAAAAAAAGTCAAAATGGATACATGATTTGATCATAAAGGATGATACCATAAACAAATTAGGAGAACAAGAAATAATTTACTCATCAGAACTTTGTAGAAGGGAGGAATTGATGCCTAAAGCAGAACTAGAGAACATTATGCAAGGCAAATTGGACTGTTTCGATTATATTAAAATAAAACATTTTTGCACAAACAAAACCAATAGAAACAAGATTAAAAGAGAAGTACAATGCTAGGAAAAAATCTTTATGATAAAGGCCTCATTTGTTTTGTTTATTAAATATCATAATTTTATTTATTTAAAAATGCTATAATCTCAATCCCAACTTATTCTAAATAAAACTATTACAATATAGTCCTTTTTGAAAATGAAAACTTTTCAACCAAGAATATTTTTTCTTTTTTTTTTATTATAGCTTTTTATTGACAGAACATATGCATGGGTAATTTTTCATTGCATTCATTTCTGTTCCAACTTTTCCCTTCCCTTCCTCTATCCTCTCCCCTAGATGGCAGACAGTTTCATACATATTAAACATGTTAAAGTACATCTTAAATACAATATATATGTCTTTACACAATACATATACAATGTATGTGTCCATACAGTTCTCTTCTTGCACAACAAAAATAGGATTCAGAAGGTAAAAATAACCTGGGAACAAAAACAAAAATACAAGTAGTCCACATTCATTTCCCAGTGTTCTTTCTCTGGGTGTAGCTGATTCTGTCCATCTTTGATCGATTGGAACTGAATTGGATCCTTTCGTTGTTGAAGAAATCCACTTCCATCAGAATATAACCTCATATAGTCTTGTTGTTGAAGTGTATAATGATCTCCTGGTTCTGCTTATCTCACTCAGAATCAGTTCATGTAACTCTCTCCAAGCCTCTCTGTATTTATCCTTCTGGTCATTTTTTACAGAACACTAATATTCCATAGCATTCTTATGCCACAATTTATTCAGCCATTCTCCAATTGATGGGCATCCATTCATTTTCCAATTTCTGGACACTACAAACAGGGCTGCCACAAACATTTTTGCACATACAGGTCTCTTTCCCTTCTTTAGTATCTCTTTGGGATATAAGCCTAGTAGAAACACTGCTGGATCAAAGGGTATGCACAGTTTGATAACTTTTTGAGCATAGTTCCAGATTGCTCTCCAGAATAGTTGGATCGTTCACAACTCCAACAATGCATCAGTGTCCCAGTTTTCCCCCATCCCCTCCAACATTCATCATTGTCTTTCCTTGTCTTTCTAGCCAAACTAATAAATGTGTAGTGGTATCTCAGAGTTGTCTTAATTTGCCTTTCTCTGATCAATAGTGATTTGGAACACTCTTTCATATGAGTAGAAAGTTTCAATTTCTTCATCTGAAAATTGTCTGTTCATATCCTTTGACCATTTATCAATTGGAGAGTGGCTTGATTTCTTATAAATTAGAGTCAATTTTCTATATATTTTGGAAATAAGACCTTTATCAGAACCTTTCACTGTAAAAATGTTATCCCGGTTTATTGTTTCCCTTCTAATCTTGTCTGTATTAGTTTTATTTGTACAAAAGCTTTTCAATTTGATATAATCAAAATTTTCTATTTTGTGATCAATAATGATCTCTAGTTCTTTGGTCACAAATTCCATCCTTCTCTATAAGTCTGAGAGGTAACCTATCCTATGTTCTTCTAATTTATTTATAATCTTGTTCTTTATACCTAAATCATGAACCCATTTTGATCTTATCTTGGTTTATGATGTTAAGTGTGAGACAATGCCTAGTTTCTAAGGCCTCATTTTTAAAATACATAAAGAACTGTGTTAAAATTATAAGATTTCACATCATTCCCCAATTGATAAGTGGTTAAAGGACATAAATTTTATCAGATGATGAAATTAAACCCATCTATAGCTATATAAAAAATTGCTCTAGATCACTATTGATTAAATAAATGCAAATTAAAACAACTCTCTGAAGTGCCACCTGACAATGGCTAAAGTGACAGGAAAAGATAATGATAAATGCTGGGAGGCTTATGAGAAAATTGGAACCCCAATGCATTGTGGTTGGAGTTGTAAAATGATCCAACCATTCTGGAGAAACTGTACATACCTTTTGACCCAACAGTCCAATTACTGGGTCTATTTCCCAAGAAAATCATAAAAGAGGAAAAAGAACCCATATGTGCAAAAAATGTTTGTAGCAGCTCTTTTGGAAAATGAGTAAATGCCCACCAATTGGGGAATGGCTAAACAAGTTCTGTTATATGAAGATAATGGACTATTATTTTTCTATAAAAATGATGAACTAGTTGATTTGAGAAAGACCTGGAAATATTTACATGAAAAGATGATGAGCAAAACAAGCAGAACCAATAATACACAATAACAGCAAGACTATGGAATGATCATCTATGAAAGACTTGCTTCTTCTCAGTGGTTCTTTCTGTCTCTCTCTGCCCCTCTGTCTCAGAACTTATTTGGAATGTTAAGAAGTGTTCCTTGAACTTCCTCATGCTCTCTGCTCAGAAAAGAGACCTCTCACACTTTGAATATAGATAGCTATCACTTGGCCATGCAAGAAATACACATGATTAACACTGTATTCTCAATTCTACTTTATTATTTATTTACTTACCAAATTTTTTTCTTCTCACTATTCTAACTAGTATGAGATCCTCCTCAATATCTGTCCTTCAAGCATCTTTAGCATCCTTATATCTCTGCATCATTATTTCCCCTTTTAATACATTGAAGGTCACAATAAATTACTTTTTCCTTCTCTCCCTGATTTAGCCTGTTTTTCTTACATTATTTTATCCTTTCTTTTTTCTTCCTAACACTTCTGCTCTTCTTCACATTTCAGATAGAGATCTTCTTTTTTCCTTCTTCACCTTCAATAACTCTCCAGTATTTGTTTGAGTTCTTTCCAATTTGCCTTCCCAAATTCAATCTCAAGTATTCTTTGGAAATCCAAAGTCCTCCACACTTTCACAATTTCCTTGTTTTTTTTTTTTTTTTGTTGTTGTTTGTTTGTTTGTTTGTTTTCATCTCAGACTCTTCTATGTCTAACTCCTCTTACATAATCTTTTCTTTATAAGCTGGAAGCAGCATCATTGGCCCTGTTATTGGCCCTATAAAATAAAATGTGTGGGTCATGCCTGCTGAAGTCACTTCTAGATCAAATGGTGTTAGGTAGTTTGAGAATCATCATTTATTATCTGTGTTACCATGAACAACTCACGACTTTCAACAACATCCTCATCTGCAGAACAGGAACAATAGCTCTTTTCTCTCCCTCAAAGTATATCTTTAAAATGTAACATATATATGTGTACATATAATAAAATATAATAAATAAGATGCTATCTATGAAAAGACAAGGTGTTAGTATTCAAAATGCTATAAATGGATGAATGAGTGGTTTGAATCAGAATTCAAATGCAATATTTTTCTTTAAATACTTGAAATGATCTTACCTTAAAAAGTTTTAACCTTATGGATAAAAACCACTATTTTCATAGGTATTTTGGTTTTATTTTTTTTTTTCATTTGGTATCATAGTTTCCTATAAATATATATATATATATATATATGTGTATATATATATATATATATGTATATGTATATACATATATATATATATATAATAAGCCTTTATCTCTAGCCTTCAAACTAGTTGTTCGTTTAGAACAATTTAATCTGTGCAACTGTGGACATAATGTGAACTCTTTGTATGCACAAAGATGTTCTTTTACTCTACTATTGCTTATTTTGACATATAAATTTTGATGAATTGAACTGTAATTTTCAGAGATTATACATTCATTTTCCTCAGCACTTATGTTGGATAGTAGGATTTTTCTTTAAAGAGAAATTTTCTTTTTTGGCATGACTGTTTACTTCTTGCAGGGTACTTTTAAAGAAATGTCATGTAGAGATGTCTCCAGGTAACCTTAAAGCCAATGCTTTTTACCACAACTTTATTTTGTAAAGTGCTTTTTTTGAGGCAAAGCCATCTCAATGCACTGTCAAAATTGGAAACAAAACAAAAGTCACACAGGAAGGAAAATCAATGATATTTCAAATAATCCAAGATTAAGTTAAATCAAACAAGATTTAAGCTTAGTCTCTAAAGCTGGCTAGTAGTTGGTTTCCCTGATAAGTACCCAATAAAAAAACTATGCAAGAGACTTAGATTGTCAGAGAACATATACTTTAAACAACGATTTATTGAGTATCAGACTGAAAAATTAAAACTAGATCACAAAGTTTCAAGATTCAAATGAAACTGAAGTAACTAATATTTGATTTTAGAACATCATAAATTTTAAATATTTTTTAACTTAAGGTAAGCAACTTGTTGAAGTAGAATGGTAAAGCAGATAGAGGGCCAATTTCTAAGTAGGTACTATGAACTTTCAGTACTGAACTAAAACAAGTGACTATCTGATCCAGGGGAAATCCCTTATCTACTCAATGACTTTATCAATGTTCTGCATAAATTGTGGAACAATAATAAAATACCTTTAGGCTTTTAGTCTTGTAATGGGAATTAGAAGACTTTGGTCCAAGATCTGGCACTGCTACTAACCAGATATGGAATTTTGGAAAAGACATTTCATCTTTCTAGACCACAAGTTTTTTATCTGAAAACAGAGGCATAGGGCTAGGTTAGCTCTTTGCTTTGTACATCTAAAAAGGCTACTTATCATTATTTAGAATGACAACAAACTCTATGTTGTTATTTAAAAAGAAAATTTTAAACTGCATCCATTAAAAACTGAAAAGGAAAATATTTCCAGATATTGTACAGTTGTTCAATTACAGATTATTCTAGTATTATTCATACCAATTTATTAACAAGGTAATTCTGAAGTTATAAATTTCTTCAATTTTCTTATTAGATTTTTTTTTTCTTCTCAATAGACCAGTCCTTTTAGGATTTTATTCAACAAATATTATTGTACTCTACATAGGATTTTTTTTTAAGTCCTTCTTTCAAAGAGAAGCACTTTTTTCTCACTAATTTCATATTCAGGATGTGGATTGAATGAATTAGATATAGAAGTAGAACATGTTTAGAGTGATTTTTATAAAGCTTTAAAAAGACACAATTTATTATATTAAAATACAACCTCATTAAAATAAGTTCTTGATTCCAAAAAATAGGGGGAAAAAACTATGATTAATAATAGTAATTATCACTATTTTTTTTTATGGAAGAAGGGAGGGTAGTTTCAGCATCATGGGAAAGTCCAACATGAAGATGTTTTCAAATAATAGAAATTGGAAAAATTGATAAAACATAATCTTAGAACAATGTAGTCAAACTCAAATAGAAATTTGTGCCATTAATTTCTAATCCCTATGGAGTGCATATTGATATTTTACATATGTATATTTATATTTTATTATATTTCAATTATTCATGTCAGGCAGGTTTAAGTCAATAAAAATTACTACTTTACTCTTTACTTGGATTTCAAATTTGCAAGACACTTTCCTCATTACATCAATATGATAGTGCAAAATATCCTTATTTCATAAAAGGAAAAAATTGAATCTCAAAAAAAAAATTATGACTTACACAGGGAGCCTCAGTTAGTAAGTGAACCTATACCTATTTAACTCTAGATCTCATGTTCCATTTGCCATACAATACAGCAAGTGTCAAAAATATTGTAAAGCTAAAAGTATGTTTCTTGAAAGGGATTTGAATGTAAATTACTTCCTATATGTTTGCATCAAACTTCATTAGAAGAGAAACTCTATGAAAGCATGGACTGGTTTTGCTTTTCTTTTGTATCTCCAGCCCTTAGAAAAATATTTGGCATGAAGCAAGTATATAATCAATATTTATAATCAAATAAATATGATTTAAATCTTTCTTCCTAGAACTTCCCTTTGAGAAACACACGTTGACTTTAAGCATTGCAAAATACCCATTTGTTGTGCTAAAATGTATGTTATTACTATGTTTTAATGGAAAATTTTGTTTTAAAAATTATTTTGATAAACTTCATTTCAATGTGATTGGATTCCTTTATAATCTTATGTGATTATATTTTGTGCATTTAAAAAAAATGTTCTAAGAAGAGGAACTTGGCCTTTACCAGATTGTCAAAAAAGTGCATGATGAAATAGAAAGAAAGAAAATGTTAGGAACACTAAATTTTAGTGGATTGGTCCTTATTCTTCTTGGCCCCATTACAGCCTTTTATACTGCTGATCAGTATCTTCTTCTCCTTGAAACTTTCTTCTCTTTACTTTTTCAGCATACCGTTCTATGTTCTTTCTCCTCTTACCTATCAGACTATTTCTTCTCACTTTCCTTGTCCTCTCACCATTAGTCTTCCACACAGTTCTGTCGTAAGTCCTTTTTTCTTCCTCCTTCATTACTATTTCAGTTGATGATCTCAACTTTCATGGATTTAATTATTATCTTTATCTTGATGATTATAAGACAGCAAACTGCAAAGTGGATAGGGTGCTGAGCCTAAAGTCAGAAAGACTCATTTTCCCGAGTTCAAATTGGGCCTGAGACTAAAGTTAATTTTGTGACCTTGGACAAGTCACTTAACCCTGTCTATCTCAGTTTACTCATCATACATTGAGCTGGAGAAGAAAATGGCAAACCATTCCAGTATCTTTGCCAAGAGATGCTGGGATTATAAAAGGATGTAAAGGACTGAAACAACTCAACAACTACAATGACAGCAACATGCTAATGATTCTTTTTTTTTCCACTTCAAAAAGTATATATAATAATAGGAGATATTGTATTCATGAGTTTACATTTATTCTTTGCTTCATTGTAGTTTATTATTTTATTCTCCATTATTCCTTTTTTATTTTATTCTTCTTTTTACTTTTTATTGCCCCTCTCACTTTCCCCAATCAAGCTACAGTACATCTGTACTTAAGTACAAATGATATTCATATATACTTATACATTCACACCCCCATATACTCCCCCAGACATATTCTATATACATATATACATATATCCATATATCCATATGCATACATACATGGATATACACACATGTAAACATCCATTTACACATGTAGACATGCATCTAAAACAATATTAATATGGTTAACATAAAATGTAGATTTGTCTCTTAGTTGAATCTTTTGGATCAATGATTACTAGCCCTACTTTTTTTTTCTAATAAATTCTACTTCTGATAATTATTATTGTTTGTGCTTATCTCTCATTTCCTATCTCTGCTAACTCTTCTACTTTAGTTCTACTCCTTAACTTATCTGACTATTACTAAATCTTTCCCACCTTTCTCTTCCACTTTATCTTGCTTCCATCACTCTTCATTCCTTAATTCCTCCCATTAATCTAAAAATCCTTTTGTTGTATTCCACCTTATCCTTTGTCACTATTTCCCTTTCTCCTTGTCCATTTCCCATTAATCTACACAGTCACTCTTCTATATACCACCTTATTCTATCCCCCCCTTATTTCTTTATACTTTTTTGGGGGGTGCTATAGCCTTTAAGGGATTTGTATATGGGAAGCATGTGGGTGTGGATATGGGTGTAGTTTCCCTACTTAACTCATTCCTGAGGTGAGGAATAGGTTTTCAGAACTACCAGCTCTCCTCCCTTACCTAATAGCTCTGTGTAGATTCTTCCTCTGCACCTCATTCGTGTAGCATAATTACTATTTTTACCTTTTTCTAGACCTATTTTTACTTTTTAGAGTCAGATCATACTGAGCTCTGCCCCAATCTTTCTTTTGGATTACCTAATTACTGGTGTCAATCTTAAATATGGTTTATAAAACATAAACAGTATGTCCTTGTCAAATCCCTTTAAATTAATCTTTGATGTTGTTTTTTATGTATTAACTTTTCTATTGAGTTCAATTTTAATTGAGACAAAATCCCGAAAATCTGCGAGTTGTTTGAATGTCCCTTTCTTTTTCATTCAATATTACCCTTAATTTTCTGAAATATGATATTTTTGGTTGCAGTTTCATGCTGATGATTCTAAAATTCATCTATCATGCTCTAACTTCTCTACTGAATCCCAATCTCATATCTCCAACTACCTTTCAAATATCTCAAACTTGATATTTCATGATCAAATTAAACTCAACATATCCAAAATTGAAATCTTTACCTTCTTCCCAAAACTCTTCCCTCTTTTTAACTTCCAATCTCTTAGGCTCACAACCTAGTAGTCATCTTTCATGACTAACTACCACTCCTTCTCCATATCCAATCTGTTGCAGAAGCCTGCAGATTTCACATTTGCCATACCTTTCAAATGTACCCCTTTTTCTTCTCTGATACTACACTCACCTCAGTGAAGGCCCTAGTTGTTTCATTACTAGACAAATGTTCCAGTGGGCTGGTATGTCCACCTACTTTGATTTTCTTCCTACTGCAATCCATCCTTCATTCAGCAACTAAAATGAGCTAAAGCATAGTTCTGACCACCTCTCTCTCCCTCTCCCTCTTCTCCTCCTCTCCCTTCTCCTTCTCCCTCTCCCTCCTTCTCTCTCTTTCTTCTCTTTCTAATTTCTTTCTTTCACACACACACACACACACACACACACACACACCCTCACACATACAACACACACAAACACACCCCACTCAATAAAATTTAATAACTCTTATTGCCCTCAGGATCAAAAATAAAACACTCCATTTGGCATTCAAAACCCTTCGTAACCTAGCCCCCTTCTACTTCTCCAGTATTTTTATACCTTATTCCCTGCAACTATATTCTCAAGCCAGCAACACTAGTGCCCTTGCTATTCATTGAAAAAGACACTCCATTTTTTCCCATTATGGAAATTTTCTCTGGCTGTGTCACATGAATGAAATGTTCTCCTTCTCCATCTCTGCCACTTGGTTTCCATGGCTTTCTTCAACTTCAAGTAAAATTTAAACTACTTCAGGAAGCCTTTCCCAACCTCTCAATTCTACTGCCTTCTCTTTCTTAAATAAATATTGTAAATATTTATTTACTTGTTGTCTTCTCCATTAGATGTGGACTCCTTGAGAACAGGGACTTTCTTTTCCTTATTTTGATATTTCTAGCATTTCGCACAAGACCTTACCTAGGTACTTGAAGGTACCTAAGCAATTAATCAACTTTTATTAAACACTACTACATGCAAGAATTATGTATTGACTAACTGGATGAAATGCTAACCTTATAATCAGAAAGACTCAGATTCAAGTCCTGATTTTCATTTACTCTTCCTACATATCTCAGACACATTATTTGATTTTCACTGTCCCTAGCAAGAAGTTTGTAATGCACATTGCTGGAAAGATTTTTCATAAAAGAAACTATCTACAACAATGAAATTACAGTTCCAGCAGAAGACATAATAAGGAGGAGTAATATCCTTTAGAAGTTCAGTAATAAATGATTATTACCTGACCCAATTTTTTTTTCTGTATCGTTCTTGCTTCTAATTCCTCTAACACCTAGGAGATAATCTTCCTGAATTAATGTGGTCTTCAAAATTCAGTCCCTGATAGCCATCCTTCTAGTGGGGAGCAAAACCACTTTTCCCCATATTCTGATAGTGGAACAAACTCTAAGAAACCTTTCATTTCTTGATACTGGTTCTTTTCCAACTTTTTCTTTTTGATGGTAGTCACTCAGCTCAGTTGAATGTTTCAGTACTTGAATATATGAATACGACATGCTCTAGACCAGTTTTCTTTTTCTTAGTTCATAGAATACATTCAATCATGTTCATTCACCAGTTTTCCAATTAGGTTTCCCTTTTTTGATTAATTTTCTTCATTAATGAAACCATTGGTGATCATGAAAAGTCATTTTCCTACCTCATTACCACCACTTATAATAATTCCCGCTGCCATCATAGCTTTACCAGCTGTCTTCTCAACCTCTAATCCATCTACCTTGAAACAAATCCTAGGCATAGTCTCTCTACACAAACTTGAACCTATAATAAAATCCACCTCAAATGATTCATGATTATTTCAGAGATTTGTTCAATTTATGGGGATGGGAGTTTATATCAAGATTATTGAAAATCTTAGGATATTGGCACTACAATAAACTTCAGAGATAATATGGGAGAAAGCATTTCATTTTACAGAAAAAGAAAATGACATTAAGAAAGCTAAAAGGAATTTATTCAAAATTACAATAAATTATGTTTGTTCTTTTCAAATTAATTAACAGTGTTGAAAAGTCCTTTATGCACAAAATTAAAAAATAAATATTTATTAAGCAACTACTATATGCAGGACATATAATATTATAGTATTGCAGGGCAATGTGATAAGCATTTTAACATAGGATATAAGAAACAGAATTGTTCTTAAAATAAGTCTGGTTCTAAGACTGGGATGCCTAGCCTTAGGAGAGCTTGCAAGGGAAAACTTCATCCCATAATTAATTTAAAGCTAATAAACTTCCTCTAAGGAAGAAGGCAGGGAAAGGCAGTGGTGATAAGGCAAGTTAGAGTTATTATCAAGAAAATCTTGTCATAAAATAATAAAAAGAAAAGTGGCAGGTGAGGGAACAAGCATTTATTAAATGATCATCCTAAACACTGAAGTAGATAGGAGTTAAGTGAATTTCCGAGGTTCACAAAACTAATGAGTTTTGATTTGAACACAGGTCTCCCTGACTCCAAACTGCAATAGAGTTCTTTCTATTGTACCAAATGACAGTAGGTTCCAACTAAGGAAGAAATTTAAATGTCTTATAGATGTCATTAGGCAGAAGCAGAGACTGATTAGTACCTAAGCTTTTATCCAGCCTACAAGTGAGTAAAGAGGTCCTGATTTGACTCAGTCAAATTGTTTCCATCACAGAAAGGATGGATGACCTTTTATATAGCACTTCTATGCTTTGAATTTTACAATAAAGCAGTCATCCTTTAAAGTCTTTGATAATGGATAAAAATTGGAAAAGCAGATCAGTAGACAAACTAAACAGAAAAAGAAGAGTCAGAAAGAACTGAACCCAAAACCTCATCATTTGCTAAATGCAAGTAGATAAATTCCATGAGGAAGAATTCACTCTTTGACAAATTTGACAGCAATTAAATTTAGACCACTCTTTTATACAATGAATTCAAATGAGACATGATTGGAATATTAAAGATGTCATAAAATATTAGAAAAGAACTAGTTCAAGTATCTTTTACAAGTATGGAAAAGGAGAGATTTCTTAGCCAAATGAGTGAAAGTGAATCACTGAAGATAAAATGGATAATTTCAATTAAATGAAATTGAAAAGCTTTTCCATAAATAAAATCACTGTAACTAAAATAAAAAGAGAAACTGTTGAGTGAAAAAATATATTTTGCATAAAATATATTTGATAAAGATCTCCTATCTAAGACATGCAGGAAATTAATAAATATATAACACCTACTGATCTGAACATATTTTCACTCAAATGGGAAGAATCTAGTGAAGAAGATTAATTATTTAGTGAAGCAACATCCTAAGAACAAGATGAGATCAGAAGCACAGATAAAAGGGTAATTATTTAAAAACCATTATGTGGTAGGGATAGGGACCAATACTTTTCATGGTGCTACCTTCCTTAAAACCCTCATGAAGGTGTTGGTGTTTTAGGAACATAAATATAACAGTGACATGTGAAATAAAATTAAGAGAAAAATAAAGACAAATAGGAATATGCCCTCATCATAGGCATTTGTATAGCACTTTAAGATTTGAAAAATGCTTAATAGATTTCTCATTTCACCCTCAAAACAACCTTATGTTCTAAGTGCTGTTATCTTCATTTCACAGATAAGGAAATTGTAGTATATAATCACTGTTACTTGTTCAAAATCACAAAGGTAGTAAGTATCTGAGGCAGGATTTTAATTCAGATCATCCTGTCAGTAAGTTCAGGATTTTATATCTTCTACAAAATAAGTAATTCATTGTAAAGTGATAGGGCCTAGAATAAAATAATTGCTATGAAGAAAGAAAGAAAAAGGAAAAAAATAAATATGGGGAAAGGAAAGATCATGAACGTTATCATAATCACTACTTCCTTTTCTATTTTGCAACAGTAACATTATTGATTTATTCTAAAATTTTATCTAAAAAGTCATGCTCACTAGCTTATATTGTATAGATGCTATTCTTTTCATTTTTGAAAATTAGAACATTTCTCCTTCTCGAATGATGCCTTTTCTGTTTTCTATGTTCTTGCAAATGTTACTGAAACATGCTCAAAAAGGTGTATTTGTCAGTTATTTCAGGACCTGATAGTACAGTTGATTTGGACTGTAGGACTTTAATTCAAGGGCATTTAAGTGTTCTTTTATTACTTCCTTCTTATCAATTCCTTCTTAGAAATGATTAGTAGTAAAGTGGATGGAAAGTTGAATCTGGAGTCAGGAAAACCAGAGTTTAAATCCAGGTACAGACCCTTCCTTGCTATTATGATCCTGTTTATATGTTACTTAGTCTCTGTCTCAAATAGTAAAAATGGGGATAATAATAGCACCGATTTCATAGGGTTAAGGAATTTATAAAGAGTAATTTACAAAATTTCTGGCACAGTTCGCACTATTTAAATGATTATTCATTTTTCTTTAGTCATTTTTGTTCTATTGTTTCCAGATATTCTGTGTTCCAAGAATAATAGAAATATTATTTATTGTTTTTATTTAGTCTTTTCTGTATATACAACTCCATATAGTTAACATGTTTGGATTGCTTCTAATTCAGGCTACTGAGTTTCAGTAAAATACAGCAACATTAGATAAAAGGATTTGAGTACTTTTTCAGATTAAGTAAATCCACACAATAATTCATAGTTCCTGAAATAGTTAACACCCCCTTATCTACCGAGTGGAAAATTGGAAAATCGTCTCATTTTCTTTTGAGGAATATAAAGGATTTAGCATTTTTTTGGTGGAGCAAGGATGATTTTGGGATGCCCAGCACTACATTATTTTTGCTGAACAGAAAAGAATAGAGGTTAAGAATATTGCATGATAATCAAATTAAAATATCAAGGAATTCATGGCGATTTTCCCTAAAGACCTTTTGCTTCCTTTTCTCCAAATCATAGAAAGCATTAATCAATAGGATTTCTACTAACCAGTTATTTACCACTTTACATTTAGGAGTCATACTACTTTAGGCGTCATTAATGTCATTAAGGATTATTAAAAGAACTTATAAGCTCCCTACCATAAGCAGCATGCTAAAAGGAGAATCTTCATATAGTAAGAGAAAAACAATACTAGTAGTCTTAAAACATCAGTTCTAGACTAGTAAATATATTGAAAATATAAATAAGGCATATGCAAAACTTCCAGAGCTAAGCAATACCAAAACAAATTGTAAATATAATCATTATAATGATATTCATTGTACATACACTAGTCAAACATTTCAGGGATGATGAAATTCCTCCAAAAGATAAAAGTGTTAAACTTCCTGGGAAATACTGGAAAGCATAAAGTCATCCATTTCTGGCAGAAATATTACATAAAATTAAATACAGTTCTTCTCATTTTTATGATATAGCCTGGTTGTAGATTAAATATGTAAGAAGCCATACAAACAGGAAAACACAAAGTCACTTTTTGAATTAAATGCATATCCTTAATGACCTAATGTAATTCATTTTTCATGATTTGTCTTAATTAGAAGAGAACAAAAGCTTAAATATTAGTAAATTCAAATCAAGCACACTTACTGCCAGTCATCACATCAAACTTTTGGCACAGAGTGGGTACATAACTATCAGTTAGAAAACATTACTCAATTAATCAATTTTTGTTGTTGTTGTTGTAGGGGGAAGAATTACCAGTCTAGAGAAAATTGTTGATTATGAGAAACTTCCTAAAGAATAAAGGAATTGTTGATTGGCAATTATAAAAGTAAAAAATGTGCTTATTTTATCCAACACTACTCCTTATAGCTATCTTTCTGGGTACAAGTTAATCTGAAAAGCAATACTGCCAAGAAACTGAGTCTGTTTAAAGAGTGATTAATTCTTTACATGATGTACTTTCTACATGCAAAAGTTCATGTCATTACTGATTGCTTTACTTTACCATTTTTTTCCACCTAAAAATTGTATAAATTCCCTTTGAATCAGTTTATTTATTTCATGCCTTTATTGCTGACTGGCACTTTAGAATTCTTAACTTATGGCATGAGATACTCAAAAGTCTTATCTATCCAAAACATTTTGGATTTGCTTGTTTTGTTCCTTTGTATTTTTTTCTGCTGCCTTCAAATTTGTGTCATCAGCAAATTTAACTCCATTCAAAATACACCTTTCACAAGGTCATTTACATTATATAATAAAATTTTGATAAAGTTTAATTATGTATATGAATTAAGCCCTTCAAAACCAGTAAAAACACTTTGACACAATCTTTACTTCATGGATTTTTTTAATTGAGGAGAAAGGCACAGTATATAAACAGAAGATAAAATATTAACCCTGATTTTTAAAGTTTTAGAATGGAAACATTTCAGTCTAATCACCTCTAACTTTTCCTGCTGATACAATTTACATGATAATCAGGTGCTACCAAGAAAGACACCTGGAGATGGAAGTTTGTTGCTCTGATGGAGCTATTAGTTCTAAGAAATACAAGTGTTGGAATTCACAGCACCCATTAAAGACATCACTATAGCATCTATGTGAATGAATTTAGGAACCCTACAGGGCAAGGGCCACTTCTGTAACTATTTCACTGTAGGATAGGTTCTCTACCAGTGGTACAACAAATCCCCTGATAATATGATGCTCATTCCATTCTTCTCTGAGTTCTACTCAACTCTTTGGACTTCTTTCTCCAATTTTCCTGATGGGATTCTCACTCTGGAAGATGTCTCTGTCACCATAACCCAGATGCTTTCTCTATCTGAAAGATCCCCTCATTCCTGAGGCCTTCTTATTTTGGAAAGTCCATCTGTTCCTGGGGTCTCATCTTCTGATTGGTTTGTTCCTTACAGACCCTTGGAGGAAGAGCCCAGGTGAACCATATTCGTGCCTTCATTTCTCTCTAATCTCTGCTCATAACTTTGTAGTTCTTTCTCAACCATCTCCCCCTTCCTCATACATACTTTTCTGTTTCTTTTTCTTTATTGTCTTCCTCCATTAGAATATAAACTTCTTCAGAGCAGGAAGCCTTTATTTTTGTTTACTTTTGTATACTCAGTGTTTAATACAGCCCCTTACAAATAGTAATTCCTTAATAAATGTTGTTGATTTTAATTGATATAGCAACAGTATTCACTAAGAATGAAGTCGTCTGAAAGTCAAATCTATCTTGATTTAATTTAAGATTGAGATTATAATCCAAAGCAGCTGTAGTTTCTCTATGGACTCCTTCTTCATCATATCTTTCCCTGGTGACATTATATATTGGGAATTTCACTAAAGTTGGGAATGAATTTTCCCCATCTGTCCAAGAATAGGTACAGATTTAATTTAGTTGTAGAATAAGATATGTTAGACATGAAAATGGTTTACCACTCTGTAAGATTACCATACTTCTTCATACAGTTTCAAGTTTATATTTTAAAAATCACTCAAGAAACATTTAAGAATTATCCACTATTTGCCAGGGACTGTGTTAGGGATACAAACACAAAGACTATACAAAGAATCAGGCAATCTCTAATCATAAGGAAATTGCATTTTAATATGATAGACAACACATACCAATTTAAATCATTAATAATTGCAAATTAATAATTACAAAATTAGTTAAATAGGAGGTTGTTTGGGAGAGAGAACCCTAGAAGTTAAATGTATACAAATCATGAATGACTTCAAGAAGATGATATTTTCTTTTTCTACATATTGAAAGAAAAACAGGATCATGTATAGCAAAGTAAAGAGGATTTCAGGTCAATGGAAAGACATACTGAGAAGAGAGGCAGCATAGTGTGTGATGAATAAAGAAAAGACCAGTTTGGCTGTATGATAGCATGCAGAAGGAAGATTAATGTTCAATAAGTCAGATAAGAGAGTTTGGAGCCAGGTCATGAAAAGCTTTAAAATCTAAACGGTGTTTATATTTTATTCTAGAGGTCATGGGACATCATGGGAGATAAGGGAATGAGTGAGTCACATTTTCAAATCTTCTTTTAAAGAAAATTGCATTTACATCAGTAGGCAAGATGTAAGGGAATAAGGAAACATTAGAGTGAGGAAGACCTATTAGGAGTCTATTACAATAATTTCAGCAAGAAGTAATGAGGGCCTGATCTAAGGTGACAGGTTGTATGAGTAAAGAAAATGTGCCAGATGTGAGAGGTGCTGCTCAAGGAGAAACAGAGAGATTTGACATCTGCTTGACTGTGTGGGATGAAGGAGAATGAGGAATTGAAAATAAAGCAAATTTTATAAAATTGTAAACTTTAAGATGGTAGCACTTTCAACAGAAACAGTGAAGTTTAGAAGAAAGATTTGGTGAGTGTATAAATAATAGGGGAAGATAATGAACTCTATTATGGACATGTTATATTTCAAATATGCAATTTGAAATGTCCAGTAAGTAATCCCAACCTGAAACTGAAGATTGGAGGAACAAATAAGGGTAGTAGAGTGTGTACATATATATAGATATGCATTCATTCGCCATCCACATATAGTTAAGTATAAGTGAGCTAATAAAATAGCTGAGAAAGTATAGATAGAAAACAAGAGGGTCCAAGACAGCAGAGGGGAACACAAATGAGAAAGATAATCACAATGAACCAGCAAAAGAAACAGAGAAAAATTGGTCACACAAGTAATAAAGTAAATAATAGAAGAAGGAAACATGGAGTAGTAGATCTTACAATGTGTAATCAGAGAGAACAGGATTTGAATTCTACTTCAAATACGTACCAATGGGGTGTAATTGATTTTTTTTAAATTTTAATTGATTTAAATTTCCCTAAATATAACAAAAAATCAATAGTGAAAATCAATATTTCTATAGAATTTTACATTGCAAAATATTTTTAAAATATTATTTTATTTTTTATCTCCAAAGCAACCCTGTGAGGTAGGCAATATTATTGTGGCTATTATTTGCAGATAATGTAACTGAGACAGAGTTTAAGTGATGTGGCTATTGTTCCACAGCCAGTAAGTGACTGTGTATGAATTAGTACTAAGGTTTTCCAAGTCTAGAATATTAGCCACCTAGTTAACTGCCTATAATTATACAAAATATGAATAATAAAATAACTTATCTCTAAATTCATTACGTGATTAGTCCTTATTAATCCACAAAAAACATTTTAATGTAATATCTATGTATAGATTGAAAAGAGATAATTTAACAATTTTTGGAATATCTGAAACTATGATTTTAAAAAAGGAAAGCTCCCCTAATACTGTGGGACCAGAGAGCAAAATAGAAATCCAAAGAATCCACCAAGCATCTCCTCTCAGGTCAAAGAAAAAAATACTGCAAGCCAATAGAAATCAAAATTTCAAATATCATAAAGCCATAGTCAGAATAATACAATATTTAACAACTCCATCAAAAAAATAAACTGGAGTTCTTAGAATATGAAATTCTGGAGGGAAAAGGAGTTAGGATTATAAACAAGAATCAACCACCCAGAAAAAACTGAGTATCAACTTTGGGGGGTGGGGAATGGAAAAGGCCAGACCGGAATAGAAAATTATACTTTCAAATAGAAGACTCGAGAAAGGCATAAAAAGGTAAATGGGGGAAAGAAATCATAAGGGATTCAATAAGGTTAAACTTTTTTTACATTCCTACAGGAAAAGATTAACTTCAGGAGCAGCTACATGGTGCAGTGGATAGAGTACCAATTTTGAAGTCAGTAGGATATGAGTTCAAAATCTTATCTCAGAGACCTAGTATTTCCTAGTTGTCTGAACCTGGGGAAGTCATAAACCCCAACTGCCTCAGCAGAAAAATAAAAGAAACAGAATTTTATAACTTTATCTTTGTTAGGGCAGTTAGAAAGAAGGTACATAGACAGGGAACATAGTTATGAATTTACTATGATGGGACAATATCCCCCCAAAAATAAAATTAAGGAGTGAGTAAAAGGGATGCAGTGGAAGAAGAGGAAAGGAAGGTATAGAATTTGATAATATCACAAAAAAACATGAAAGAGTTTTCACAGTGGAAGGGAGAAGGTAGAGGAGGCAATGCTATTTTCTTTCATTGGAATGAGCTGAAAAGGGGAATAACATATATTCTCAGTTGAGTATAAAAGTTTTTTTTTTTTTAATCCCACCGGGAAATAGGTGAGGAGATAGAGAATTAAAAAAGTATTGTGAGCAATGAATAAAATCAGCAAACATTTATTCAGTACTTTCTATGGGCCAAGCACTGTGCTAAGTTCTCAGGATAAAGACACATACACACTCCACAACAAAGTCAGATCTTGGCAACTAGGAGATGATGTTGATAAAATGAAGGACCTGGAGTCAGAAATATCTCAGTTTAAATCTGTTGAAGTCAAGAAAGACACTTCCTAGCTTTTGGCTGTATGTTGATGCTGGAGATATCATTTAATCTATGTCTACCTCAGTTTTCTCAGCTAAAAATATATATATATATATATATATATATAATCATAAATCTACCTCTCAAGGTATTATATGAAATGAAATAATATTTGTTAAGTGCTTAGCACAGTGCTTAGCACCTAGTAAGTATTCACTAAGTGCTTATTTAAAAAAAAAAGAAAGAAAGAAAAGACCTTAACCTTAAGGAACTTGCATTCAAAAGGGGCAAAACGTGCAAACAATTCTGTACATATAAGATATATACACAGTGTCAGAATCCTTATTATTGAAATGAAAATCCACAACCTGAAGAATATGACAGCAGGATTTTTTCTTTCAAAGTAGTTTTCTCTAAAATATTATTCACTTGAAAGGATAAAGAGCATTTTAGATACAATAAAGAAAAAAGAGAAATCATAGATTAAGAAGGGGGAAAAAACTACTTGTTATGTATGAACAAACCAGAGATTTGTAATCTTCTTTAATAGAGGACAGATCAGCACTCCAGAATCTACAGTTCAGGCCCTTATAGCAAGGTTTTTATATTTTACTTCCACTGTCCTTTGGAGTTCCTTATAACTTATTACTATTGCTTCAATAAGATTAAATGTTTGATCATAGGAATACAAATGTCACCTTTTCTCGCCTGTTTCTCCCTATAGAAAAAAGTTACTGGTCTCCCAATAATAGCATTTCCAAAGGACAAGAGAATGAATAAGCCTTCTTGAACTCCTCTCAGGTGTTTGATTAATTTAAGGGCAGACCACAACACTCTGTGATGTTAAATAACATGCTTCAAATTCAAACAAATATTCCCTAAGCTATTGCTAATATTTTAGAAATCAGTGGTGAGCTTACTGTTAATGCCACTGCTGAAGAGGAAACAAGATGCAGAATAGATAACTTCTGAAAAGAAAACTAAGGAACTGAAATTAAGATATGAGACTGTATAAAGTCTTCTCTGTGACTAATAAAAAAATTAATTTGGTTTTTATCTGATATTATATAACATCCATTCATTTCCACTAAGGAGATTTTATATGAACAATAAATATTAAAAAGGTCAGACAAATATCTAGGAATATAAAGTTAAATATTTTGTTTATTCTTAGCAACAATCGCGTTATCTAGTTATTTGTACTCATTCATTTTGCTATAATTGAAAGAATTAGACCACTGAATTTATTTGTGTTCCTTTTATTGTAATGAGCAAAATATTTGAGACAGCAAAATATTTGTTTCTTCCCACACTATCTGAAGATACTTCAGAAGCCTAATATGAATGGATGGTTTCTAATACTATAGGATGGGAGAGTAAGAAAACAATCTAGGGTCTCTAATGAAACTAGAACAAGTTCTGGTTCAGAAAAAAGTCAAATAGATTAATTAATTTCTTGTTTTATAAACTCTTATTGAATCTATTCACAGAGTATCTTATCAAACCAATTTTTTAAAAAACATAATTGGCACTTGGACTCACTAAAACCTCCAACTCAAACAAGGTTTTGAAACTTGTAGTCAGAGGGAAAGATGTGGACAATTTTGTGGACAATCTTGATACCTTCATTTTGGTTCAGTCTGGTTTCTTCAAAACCATTCTCAAATCTACTGAGTTGAGTAGAATATTTAAAATAATTTTGCTTGTTTCAGTGAAGAGTTTGTGAGGAGTTACAGGTGGAAAGAGTCTTACTCATTATCTCGATCCTAACTCATACTGAGTTTGCCAGGAGCAAAGAGACTTATCAGATTTAGGGTTCTACCAGGAGATCATTATATACCTCAACAACGATACTGTTTGAGGATGTATTCTGATGGAAGTGGATCTCTTCGATAAACAGAGTTAATTCAATTTCAATTGATCAAGGATGGACAGAAGCAGCTACACCCAAAGAAAGAACACTGGGAAATGAATATAAACTGTGCTTGCATTTTGGTTTTTCTTCTTGGGTTATTTATACCTTCTGAATCCAATTCTCCTTGTGCAACAAGAGAACTGTTCGGTTCTGCACACATATATTGTATTTAGGATATACTGTAACCTATTTAACATGTAAAGGACTGCTTGCCATCTGGGGGAGGAGGTGAAGGGAGGGAAGGGAAAAATTGGAACAGAAGTGAGTGCAAGGGATAATGTTGTAAAAAATTACCTTGGCATAGGTTCTGTCAATAAAAAGTTATTTAAAAAAAAAAGATTTAGGGTTCTAGAGAGGCTTTTGAGGGGCAATAGATTTTTTTTAAAACTAATGCCATTAGATCAAGATTTCAGTATGTATGTTACAGAATAGAAGGCCTTATAAAGAATGGATATACAGAATAGGATGAAGATAAAGATGAAGGGATAACAAGCTGATGAGGAGGAGGAGGAAAAATAGGAGGAATAATAAGGATAGAAAGATGAGGTGAGGAGGATAAGAATAGGATGGGATGTTGGTGAGGTGAAAGATAGATGGATTGATGGAAGAAAGAATGCAATGGGGGAGTAGTGATGAGGATAGAAATAGATGGCAAGCAAGGATGGGATGAGGAGGATAAAATTAAGGATAGGGAATAATGAAAAAGAATAGATGGAGATTAGAATAGGAATGCGGATGAGCATAATAACAGGGAAAAGGTGGGGATAGATAGAATGCATAACAAGGATGATTAAGGTGAATATGGGGTAGATAGAGTAATGGGAAGGAGTACAGTGAGGGTGAAGCTATATGGAATGAATAGATCAGATTATGAAAGTATGAATTGATGCAGATGGGATGAGGAACAGCATGACAATGGAGATACATGGAATGCAAGACAGGATGATTAGGAAGGATGACAGGGATGGATAAATGGGATATTGAGAATAAGAATGGGCATGATGATTGTTGATTAGAAAAATCTGGAGGAAGAAATTCTCAAGTTAAGAAGTTTATTCTCCCATTACTATCTGCATGTATGGTAGGTAGCCTGAAAAATCTTCATCTCTGCTCATCTTTGCCTAAGAGATAGTTTCTGAATGTCCACTTAGTAATAACTGGTACTATTAGAATTGGTATGAGGAGTCTGTCATGATCTAAAAATAGTTGATGGTATCACTATTTATTTGATTGGTAACTTGGAAAAAAACAACCTCACATTGTGGGTCTTACTATATTCAGTAAGTCCCAACATTCATCAACTGAATTATTAAACCAAATACCAACATTTATTAAAATCAGATGACACCTGTCAATAGGAAACAGTGAAAATAATCATTAAATGTTGCTTAAGTATTCTTTTAGCAGTTAATATTTCTTCTTGTAAGGACCAGTTTATACAGAAATGTCAATGTTCAGGCTAGATCCCTAAATCCATTTGGTAATAAGATGTTAATTTTAGGAAAAACCTGAAATGCCTTTCTTTCTTTAATTGGAACCCTATCTCAAGAAGAGGGATGAGAAATTTAAAAGGACTTTAACTTTTTGACAGGTTGACAGATATGGGCATCAATTGAAA
Organism: Antechinus flavipes; assembly: GCF_016432865.1. Taxonomy (NCBI): domain Eukaryota; kingdom Metazoa; phylum Chordata; class Mammalia; order Dasyuromorphia; family Dasyuridae; genus Antechinus; species Antechinus flavipes. The sequence goes on along the minus strand of NC_067400.1, from coordinate 109,803,080 downwards.
AAGCAGGAAATAGTTATATTAGTTACAAATATTTGGTAGCAGAATGAAAGATCTAATTGAAATCCAATCCATTTGTGACAAAATAGGAGAATACCCACAATCAATGTTGCAATTGCAATAGTTATCCCACTATGTTCTATAATGTTAATTTTGAGGAAGCTGTCTCTTCATATTTCCATTGTTGTTCTGTTCCTAACTTAACATGAGCTGCATTAATCCAGAGTGGTTTCTTTCTAACCTTGATGGTGATATATATAAGAGACAAGCAGAACCTGACAGAGACCTTCTAACCAAGGAGAAAAGCTGCCCTTGTATCAGTATGCTTTTATCTAAACCCAGTTATTTCATCTGTATGGATGTAGAAGAAAATACACCTTCTGTAGCATTCTCATAAAATTTATCAAGATTTTGGTTCTGCTGATTTAGAATCTACATTTGACCCTTTAAATAAATGTCCTGGGTTGAACTTGTTTCAAAGGTATCATGAATTTTCAGGGCAGGGGTACACCCATCTGCAAAGGTCTCCCTAATATTAATCTTCAGAGTTTTATTCACCCTTTATACTTTTCCTGAGGATTGTGGTAGAGAAGAGATATGATAATGAATAGGAATTCCCAAATTCTTACAGATTTTTTGGAATGTTTTAGCAATAAAATGAGTCTCGAGATCTAGTTTTAATCATTCTAGGATGCAATAGGTAGAAATCATTGTATTTACCAAGTGCTATCAGTCCTTCCAATGATAAACACTTCTGGCCATCCAGACATCATGCATATGAATCCTAAATATTTCCTGCCTTACATCTTTCAATTATTTATTGTGATTGGGATAATAAAATCTGTTCATAAATGATTTGTAATTTACAGATAAATGTTGAATTTTATTTAATTAGAAAACTGTTTCAATTATGGTAGGAGTGGGAAGGAGACTGTCAAATAGGTTAAATGTTTCTAGGGTAAATCTTGAACGTTTTCTGCTAAAAGAGTGAGAACCTTAACTGTGCAGAAATAGCCAGACATCTCAGCAGCAAAAGGATATCAGAATGGCAAATAATATGCTAAAGATTGGTAATCTCCAAGTTTCAGTTTTAGAACTCCACTAGCTTCCCTTTTTGAATCATGATAAAACAATAAAAAAAGAACTTCTCATTATTTTGTGTTCTTCAAATAGATAGGGTGATTATGGCTTCCTTTAATTATTTAAAACTGACTTGCTTCCTCAATCCATCAGAATGGCTCTGGTTGGTTATGATAGTACATTACACTTAAGGGCTTAAAGACTTCTGCAAAGGGTAGACAATGGCTACTTATACCTAAATAATTCCTACATCTGATTTAGCTCCTGCTTTGGGACAGATTGCCTGCATTAACAGACGTTTTTTTTTAGCAAACTCCAACTTCCTTAGAGATGCCTTGTGTCCATTATCTTCTAAAAAGGAAAACAAATATTAAAAAGATTGTAATATCCTTCTTTTTTTCTTGAGTCTCTGACCCAAACAGTGTATCATCTATATATTGCACAATAGTTAGCTAACATGATGATTTGAATGAGTTTAAGTTATCTTTTTTTTTTAAATCATGAAGATTGTGAAAAAGCTTTGAGTACCCTAAGGACTTTTTGCCACAAATATTGTTTTCGGTTATATGAAAATGCAAACAAAATCTTGGATTCCTCAGCCAGAGGGATAGGAAAGAAAGCAGAGCACAAATCAATCAGAGAAAATCAAGCAGCAGAACTGAGAATAGCATTAACTACTGTAACAGTGTAAGACACTGCTGTTCAAAGAACAAAAAAAATTGTTAACTGTATTCAAACCTTGTACAAATTGGGACACAGAATGACTTTAAGAATAAAATTTTCCATCTTTGTAAACTGGAAATAGTGGAGTATTAGAAGGAGAGGACACCTTGAATATTATTTCCTATACTTCTAATTCCTCTATGAAAGATTTTATTCCTTCAATTTAGTCTTTTGAGAAAGGACACTGCATAACATTTGACCATGGCTTATTCCCTTGGTAGTATATAACAAATGGTTCAGCATCTTTTAATAACCTTGTTTTATTAATAAAAAAAGTTTTAGCTCACAATTTAGTCAGAACCTCTTTAAATTCCATATAAGTTTCCAGTAACAAATCTTTCTTCACAGGTTATCTATTTCTTCCAGACTGGCAAATAGTCTAGTAACCTGATCCTTAGGGAGGTCCACTTAAATTCTCTTAAGTGTATAGAATATGGTTGTCTCAAGCTTGTACAACAGGTCTTGTCTCAACAAATTTATAGGTCACCCTGGGGATAACAGGAAAACAAAATGTTTCATGAGAGGTTTATCCTAAACTTCTACTGGTGGGAATATGCTGTGCATTTGCAGTGACCTGAAAATCCCCACCACTTGTTCCACTTTGGAATGGAATAGTTTTGGATAGAGTATGGAATAGGTGGGTGCTATAACTACAAGAATTGGGAAAGAGGTATTCAAGGTAGGGGAATAGTAAAGAAAGAAAACATTCCTGTGTTTCTTGTTCTGAGTCACCTCCATTCCATTATGCCTCTTTATTCTACTTCCAAAATTTGGTTTCCTGATTTGTCCTCTCTGATATTTCCCATTTTTCTGTTATTGCCTCCAGCCAGCCAGCACCACAGCACCCATGGAACCACTGGCTACAGCAAATGGAAAAAATTATCACTGCCGTGGATAACTTCATTTACTTGGCAATATACTTTCCAGGGCTGCCCACATAGATTATGAGGTTGATGGAGATATTAGCAGAGCTAGCTTAGTATTTAGGAGGGTCTAAACGAGAAAGAAAAAGTGTTAAGTTGCATATCAAACAAGTATAAGAGTTGTTGAGTTCACTGCTGTATGTCTATGACTTCTATCTTTCCCATGCCAGAAAATTAAATTGCTTCTATTTGAGTTGTCTTAGGTATACACTGAAGATTTGGGAAGATAAAGTACCAGACATTGAGGTCCTTTCTAGAGCTGAACTATCAGAGGCAAATCTGATGTGGTAGTCTCTTAGTCTAAATTCCAGCTGTATTTATATAAAAAAACTATTTTTTAGAGAATTCGCACAAGTAAGTGCTCCTATAAAAGTCAGAAATAGTAAAAAAAAAAAAAAAAAAAAAAAAAAAAAAAGACTCTCAAGATGCTTGTGAAGAATTTTAGTATAAATTGTAAGACTTGGAAGATGCTAGCATAAAGCCATCTAGCATGATGTTCTTATATCAAAGAATTCACTGTGTTGTATGAGAAAGCAGAATTACAGTCGTTGAAAGAAAACATGAAATGTGCAAATCTAGAGACATCTCATTTCCAAATATTCAAATAAGCTATTTCTGCCCAATTTGTGGAAGAACCTTCCAAGCTTATATAGAACTGATCATCCACAGTGGAACATACCATACTTTGACCTCAACATCATGATGTCATTGGTCATCTGCAAGTCTGAAAGACCAACAATATTCATTGCTTAAATTACTTCCAATATTCTCTTTTCCATTTTCTAGGTTTCTTAGAGTAATGGTGATTTTCTGGCTTTCTTTCTTCCCCTTTTCCACTGGCTTTCAAATTGTTTACACATTCCCCATGTAAAACACCTAGTTTTGCACCCATTAGTGCTTCTTTTAGTTTATTTTTCTCCTCTGCATTCCTCCAGGACTGTATCGCCATGGCTTGATTTGCCTCATCACTATTCCTTGTCCTCCTACTACTTAATGATCTGTTTTTGTAGAGAAAATGTCAGTGCAGAAACAAAACTACTCATTAGAAAAGGATGGTGCTGTTTGTCGGTTGGTTCCAAGCCAGTATACTTGTGGAAAGCTGCCTGGAATCATAGGTTAGAATCAATAGGACCTCTAATAGGTATTCCCTCATCTTCTAACCAAATCCTTCAAGTTGTCCAATGAGCTCCCTCAGGGGAAAGCTTTCCATTATGCTACCAGAAATACTTTTCTGTCTTGTTCTAGTTTTTTTCTTCCAGAGCTATAATTGGTGGGTGAGGATATTGTCCTTCTGATGGTAAAATATTTGCAGTACTTGATAGATTGGTTTGGGCATCTCTATTAAATTGTTTCATTTGCTTAGCAAAATTTGTAGGAGAGAGGATGCCACAAAACAACCAATAAATATCACTAAGATTGGAAGCATATGTAGAGAAGACACCCAGTAAATTTCTTCAAATTTTTCTAGATTGGAGGAAGCAGTCACTTCAAATTTACCAAATCTGCAAGTGACCTCTCAAAAGGGCATGTCCCCAGGAAAGGTAGGAAGAGAGAAGTAGAATACTGTTTATAGAATTTCTTTTTCAGAATTTGCAAAATTATTCTAATTCTGTTACTTGATGGGTTTGATAAGTCCAACTACCTTCATAAGTGCTCATGCATGATCTAAGTATCTCATATGGTTTGTTTGTTTGTTTTTTTTTCCCTTCCTAATTCTCTGTTTTTTGAGAGTTTTATATGTCAGGTCAGTGAGGAAAGGGTTAGTAAGTACAAAGGAGGATCTGGCTGCCTAATAATGCATTCCTCAAATATTACTAAATCCTTCCCTTCAGAGAATCCATCAATCCCCAGTTATTTTACCACCACCACTCCCAGGAAACTAGATCTCCATTCTTGTAGAGGAGAAAGGGGTAGTAATGCAGTTATAAGGAAGTACCCTCCCAGGAAGAGTGGGGAAAGAGAGAAAACCATTATTTTCCTTCTAATGTTTCAACCTCTCTTCCAATTTGCTTGTTTTTTTCCAAATAGCTATATCATCTACATTTATTTTCCCTGTCCTGATCCCTAGCAAATTTCTCCTTCTCCTTCATCTTCTATCCCTTTGTGTGATTTTAGAGGTACCAATAATCTATTTTCTTTCTTCAACTTTATCCCCCAAATCCCTACAGATAGGTTTATTTATCAATTAGACATTGTATGCAGAACGGTCAGGCTCCATGTGTGAGATCTTTCTCTGAATAGCTTTCTGTGTATCAAAGAAATTGTTCACTTTTCCTTGATTCTTTGGTAAATCCTGACTGCAATTGACAATCTCTTTGGTAAAGTCAGGAGATTATACATCTGACAAAATCTAAGTAAACTAATCAAACAAGGATTTAATAAACATCTACTCTGTGCATACTATTTATCAAAGAAATATAAATATAAATATAGGACTTCCTTTGCATTTTTGGTGAAAAGAGTACAGCTGAGTAGAAATTTTAAATATAAATCTTGGAGTCAAGAAAAACATAAAAAAATAATTGTGTGAGCAGTGTGAATGTAGATGATTGATAGATAGATATAGATATAAAGATATATCATTCTTTCAAATGGGGAGAGGGAAGAGGATGAAATAAAAATGATCCCCTCAGAATCCTAATGCTATGAGCATTTACAATGAGAGTTAGATAGAACAGAGGACCTATTTTTTGTTTTGGAGTTACCAAAAAAAAGATATATACTGAGGAAGAATATGGGGGAAAGTGAGGAGAAAGTTGTTTTGGGAAGACATGTACAAATCTATGGAAGCAAGGAAGGAAACTAGGAAACAAACAGAACTGAAACCTAAATTTTATTTAAGATTGTCAAGGGATAATAGAACATTGACTATACATTAGATGTATCTCAAATGAAGAACAGAAATATTGAATGTATTATTTACTGGTCAAAATAAAATTAAAATATATTGAATAAAATGTCATTGAAGGAATAATTAACAATTGGAAACTAAATAGAACTTCTCAACAACTTATGAGTCATAATAAAATGTAAAAACAATAAATAATTTCAAAATAATTACAAAATGAGTTCATTTGTTGTTCAGTTGTTTTTCATCCAAGTCTGTCTGTTCCTTACACAATTTGAGGTTTTCTTGACAAAGATATTGGAGATAAAAAGGAAATGTCAAACTACTTCAGTACTTTGACAAGAAAAAATATTGAAAAATAGTATGGCAGAAACAAGGCATAGACCAACATCAAATAACTTATATCAAGATAAGGTGGAAATGAGTTCATAATTTAAACAGGAAAAGGTGATACTATAAGCAGATTAGGAGAACAAAGGATAATCTACTTGTCAGATCTTTGGAGAAAGTAAAAATTTGTCAAAGAGGAACATTATGAAATACAAAATGGATAATTTTAATATATTAAATTTAAAAGGATTTGCCCAAACAAAACAAAGGCAGTCAACATGAGAAGGGAAGCAGAAAAATGAGAAACATTTTTACAGCAAGTGTTTCTAATAAAAAATTTCATTTCTTTTGTTTTCATATTTTATCTTTTGAAATACATGCAAATAATTTTCAACCTGGACCTTTGCAACACCTTGTGTTCCAATATTTTTCACACATCCTCCCTTTAGCCCCTCTTCAAGACAGCAAGCAATCTGATATAGATTATCATTTCTAAAATATAGAGAGAACTGGGTCAAATGTATAAGAATACAAGTCACTACCTAACTGATAAATGTCAAAGGATATCAACAGAAAATTTTCAGATAAAGAAATTAAAGCCATTTGTGTCATTTGAAAAATGCTCTAAATCATTATTTATTAGAGATAACCAAATTAAGACAATTCTGAAGTACCATTTCATGCCTATCCAATTGGCTAGAATGATAGAAAAAAATAATCAATGTTAGAGAAAATGTGGGAAAACTGAGACACTAATGTATTATTAGTGGAGTTGTGAACAGATCCAATCATTCTAGAGAACAATTTAGAAATATTCCCAAATGGCTATAACACTTTGCAGTATATCACTACTAGGTCTATATCTGAAAGAAGTCATAAAAGAGGGAAAAGCACCCACATGAGCAAAAATGCTTTTACCAACTCTTTTTGTAGTTGCAAGGAATTGGAAATTGAGTGAATGCCCATCATTTGGGGAATGGCTGAATAAATTATGGCATATGAATGTAATGGAATATTACTGTTCAATAAGAAATGATGAGCAGATCGATTTCAGTAAAACCTGGAAAGACTCAGATGAATGATACTGAGTGAAGTAAACACAACCAAGAGAACATTGTACATGGTAACAGCAAGATTATGTGATGCTCAACCATGATAGACATCTCTTCTCAGTGATGCAGTGATCCAAGACAATTCCAGGTTCAATGGAAAGGAAAATGCCATCTGCAACCATAGAGTGAACAATGGATATAATATGGATCACAGTACAGTATTGTCACTTTTTTCTTGTTTGTTTTTTTTTTCCCTTTTGGTCTGGTTCTTCTTGCACAATATAACAAATATAGAAATAAGTATCAAAATTACGGTACATTTTTAATCTGTATCACATTGCTTGCTGCTTTGGGGAGAAAAGGGAGATAAAAGGTGAGGGGAGGGAACATTTGGATGCAAAATCTTACTAAAATGAATGATGAAAACTATGTTATTTCTGGAAATTTTAAATTATATTGAAGGGAAAAAGAAAAAAAAAACAAAAAAGATCACAAAGAATTACACATGAATAGAAAAAATGACTAAATAACTTAATGGATATTAAAATCCCTGAGGACAAAGAGTGTCTTTTTCTTATTTGTATTTCCAGCATTTTAGATCAGTGTTTAGTAATTAGGAGGAGCATAGCAAATGTTCAATGAATTGGTAAAAAACAAACAAACAAAAAATAAAAATACCAATTAAATACCAAAATAGAAATCCTACAAAAGATTAAAAATCAAAGAAAATATTAATAAAATTTAAAATTAAGTGAATAAATCATATTAATTTAATAAAAACCAATAAAAAATAATCCATTAGGAAATTTGATTATAAATAATGAAAAAAAATTCCGAATTGGCCAAGATTAAAAAATTTAAATGGGAAAATTAAATATATGTTTGACTTTGGCTATGTGGCCAACTCACAATTGCACTCTATAGTATAATTTAATAGTTCAACTCTAGGGAGAACCTCAGTGTAATGGCACTTATCTTTCTAGGGAATCTTTACAATCTCTGTAAGTTAAATCAAATGGAAGCAGTTCAATTTTCTAGCATCGTGCTAGGAGACTGTCAAGGTTTAAAGCATACAACAATGAAGTCAGCATTGCAGACCTTCAGTTTGGTATGCAAATTAATATTAATTATTCCTCACACATTCTTGACACATGAACAAGAGAAAGCCAAAACAGTCAAAGAAAGCTATAAACTAATATTTTTAAAATATTGATTATAAGCTTTAAAATAATAGTCTATAGCATAAAAAGTTGATAAATAATGACCAAGTTGGATTTATATTAGGAATATTTGGATTGTTTCAATATTCAAATACCATAAACGTAATATTTTAATAATGACAACTACTAAAGCATAATTACATTAAAGGATAAAGCAAATAAAATATCTACCTGTTTTCTGAACTTGCTTTAGTTTCATCTTTTACTCAGCTTAGAGAAATACAATTTCTATGCTATTCAGAATCTTTGTCTCTCTTGCAAGAATACCAAGACAGTTTTCATAAGAACTTTTACACTAAAAATCAAATCAACTCATCACTGCCAAAGAAGAAACCCATCATTGAAGTTCTAACATATATAATAGTTAAACTTCAATAAATTAATGCAAAACAAACTTTACAGTAAATCAGGAGAAAATCCTTCAGTTTTGAAGGAACATGAAAGGGAGGAAAATGTAATTAGAAGTCAAAAAAAATATGCCATCTCAAAATAATATCTTGCAAAACAAAATGTAATAAATGGGAAAAATGTCTTTAACCAAAGACAATTTGATTTATTTCTGGAGGAAATGCTACAAAAAGAACATTCAAATTGAAAGAAAAAGAGAAAATTTTAAAAGTTCAATTATCAATATTATAAAAGAATACACTAGAAAACACTTATTTTTCTTTTTGAAGAAAAATAAATAAATTAGATTAAAATGTTAAAGAATTGAGATATACTTAAATGTGTACTTAAAGGTTTTTTAAAGAATCATGGCAAAGATAAAGAGGAAGAACAGAATGTGTGCAACCCGAAGCCCATACTTCTCTAAAATTAATATATTTTGTGGAGTGGGAGAAGAGGGTGCTTTCATGATGAGGAGACAAAAAAGCAATAATCAATGCATGGATTGAGTTACACTCTTATCTAATCTGGAAATGTGTACAGGAAAGAGGAATTCCATTAAAGAATGGGAAATTATTTGAGAATAGAGTAAAAGAAGTAGAGGGAAGAGATTGGGATAAGAGGAAATGGAAAGCAAGATGCCCACTAAAGTGGAAATAAACTGCTTACAGATTCTTAGTGAATCACTATGATTCAGAAGGAATATGTAGGTTCCCTGTAGCACGTAGATATAATAACAGAGAATGACCATGGTAAAGGCAAGGGATAGGACAAAATTTCATGTCTTAGGATACAAAACAGAAGATAGTCTCAATAAAAAAAAATTATATATCCATGCATCCCAAAGTCATGGCCACGAGAGGATGAGAAGATTGAGTGAGATCTACAAACACACAAACAAAAAAAGAGAAAGAGAGAAAGATGCAAAAATATGTTATCTTTCTCCTCAGAGATATAAAGAGAAAAAGGAACAAATGAGTGAGGTATAATTTAAAACATACTAGAATGTGACAGAAATGAGGGGATTAAAATAAATGAAAACTTATTAGAAAGGTATTCCATAAAAATGGTAATTAAGCTAAGGTGGCAAATATACAGTAATTTCAAACTACATGCAAATCTGGGCACATAAATGAAGAATTCCAAATGTAGGGTAGAGGAGTGATGGCAGTAGACAAATAAATGTCTTCATTTAATAGAAAAATATTAGCTATTAAATATTATAGCACAATAATAGTTTTCCTTAATATCATATTGGAAAATGGGCTATACTATGCTGTGTTCTTCCATTGAATTGGAAAAGACTTCTTAAAAGAGATAGTTGAGCTAAGGCTCAACCTTAAAGGGAGCTAAGTCATTCCAAAGAGTTAAGGTCAAGAGAAAGAAAATTCTAAATAAAATCACAATGAAGTAAGATGAAAGGTAGTTGATACTGAACACAAAGCAGGTCAATTTTGCTGAAGTTTAGATTGAATAATGGAGAGAAATTTATAATTATTATTTAAGGTAGACTAGATTTATATCGTAAAAGGATTTAGATGCCTAGAGAGTAGCATATGCCTGAAAATAATGAGCCACCAAAAATCCTGAAAGCAGAAAGGTGAGCCACTCAGAGCTGAGCTTAAAATGACAATTTGGCAGGTATAAGGAGAATGAATAGGGCAACTAAGTGTCACACTGCATAGAGCACCTGACCTGAAGCTAGGAAGACTCATTTACTTGAGTTTTAATCTGGCGTCAGACCCTAACTAGTTGTGTGATCCTTGGCAAGTCAGTTAATACTATTTTCCTCAGTTCCACCTCTATAAAATGTTCTGGAAAAGGAAATGACCAATTATTTCATTACCTTTGCCAAGAAAACACTAAATGTGTTGTGGATATTCAGACACAATTGGAATGACTAAACAATAACAACAAATGAAAAATGAATGAGGAATGGGATAGTCTAAATAAACACTGATTGCAAGTTCCTTATTCATTTAAGAGGGTGCCCAACTCAGAATAAAAAGGTTGCAATATGAATACAGGGAATGGGACAGCTGTTAAAAAAATAGGAAGAAGAAATAAGACTTGTCAACTGATTAGATAGTAAGATAGTTTGTGGAATAATTAATGATAATAATATCCAACATTTTTATCACCAGTTAAGGCTTGCAATGTGCTACTGGGGGCAGCTAGCTGGCACAGTGGCCATAGTGCCAAAACTGGAATCAGGAAGATTAAACTTTGTGAGTTTTAATCTGGTCTCAGCCATTTATTAGCTAAGTGACCTGGACAAGTCTCTTAACCATTTACCTCAGTTGCCTCTTCTGTAAAATGAGCTAGGAAATTAAACGGCAAGGACCAGTTTAGTATCTATGGGAAAAAATGAAGTCACAAAGAGCATGATTGAACAAGAACAAATGTGCTATATAAATATTATTTATTATTTCATCTTCTTCTCATAACAACCCTTGGAGATAGGAATTATTATTATATCAAAGAAGAAGAAACTAGAATAAGAAGAGATTTAAGTCTGGGACACATTCAAGGTGCATTGGAAGTCCAGTATTCCACTAAATAACCTCCTTTATAAAAAAATTGATGAAAGTGATAAATTAAAGCCCAAACACAAGTGAAGAATGCTATTGTCATCCATATATAGGAAAGATCAGTGGGATAAGATTGAGAAGAGTGAGTTCTTTTCTAAATATGGTTAGTTTGAGATACTTATGCAATATACAGCTAGAGCTATAAAATAAGCATTTGCAGATATAGGAAGGAGTTCAAGTGAGAAATGAAAACAGAAAGTGTCTATTTCTACATAAAATGGTAGTTGAATCTATGGAAGTTGAAGAGATCACCAAGATAAAGTTTGTAAATAAACAAGATCCAGTGTGAAGCCCTAGAATAAATCCACACATAAAGAGAAAGAATTAATGCAGAATGTACAAAGAGATCCACAACATATTAGCATCATTAAATCCCAGAAGAGAAAAAGTATCCAACAAAATTATCATGGACAAATGCTGGAAGATTATAAACATCCGTAAAGAAGAGACAAATCCCCAATGTGTTGATGACATTGTGATTTACATGACATGGCCCAACAGTGGATCATTTCTTCCCTGCTGGATCAATATTTAGCTCATCATCCATTGCCTATAGAAATAAAAACTTAATTAAACTCCATCTATCTTAAATTAATGATTAAAGTTCATTTAAAATAACTTGAATTAGACCCAAAATTTTTTAACATAAAGTTATAGCTGGTCACAATTGCCATACTTAGTATAAATTCTTGTGATTATACTGTGAAGATTGACATTTCAAAACACTGTACAAATTTGAGAGGTAAGGAGCAGCAGGGTCGGCATGATTAACTCCCAGTGTGCAAATATCCTCAACTAATAAAGACTTCAGACAAATGATTCCTTAATGAATAGATTGTAGGAAGTTGTCTAAGACAAAAAAGAAATTAAATGGTTTCCCTATAATCACATAACCAATAAAAATCAGAAATAGAATTTAAATTCAAGTCTTCGTAGATTTCTGACACCAAATTTAACATTCTATCCATTATATGAGGGGTTCTTAAACTTTTTCTCCTCACAACTCCTTTAAACTTGAGAAATTATTATCATTCCCAGGAACATAGGTAAATAAAATAGGTATACAAATTAAATATTTACTGAAAATAAATTATAATTTTTCAACTCCACAGTCAGTTAGGTTAACCCAGGGAGCTGCGAGCCACAGTTTAAGAAGTTTTGCCTGTAACATACTATCTCTTAAATGAGAAAAGTATGTGTGTGTGAGAGAGAGAAAGAGAGAATGGTAGATACAGAGAAAGAAATAGAGCAAAGGCTGCCCTGCAACTCCTTCAGATGCTGTGATCCACAGCTGTAGGCTCTGGGAGGACCTTCCCCTTAACAAAATAGCAACTTAGAGTGAAAACGAGCCAATGAAGGCTAGCTTACTGAAGTCGAACTGGATGTACCTTCTTCTGGAGTGGTCTCTGTGAAGAGGAGCACCATGAAAATGGCTTAAGTTTTACAATCAAAACTAATCTTATCAACAAGCTTGTACACCTGCCTAAAGGAGTGAAAGACAGGCTCATGACAATGCAAATTGCGACTTCCAGGAAAGCACTATGCCATCATTATCAGGGTGTATGTTCCTGCCATGATGAACCATGAAGTAGTCAAAGAAAAACCATAAGGACCTTATAAACAATGTGCTAAAAGAGGAAAAACTTCTAATTCTGAGTGACTTTAATGCAAAGGTAGGCACAGATTACCAGATATGGCAGGAAGTATTTGAGAGAAATGAATTAAAAAACCATCACAGCAATAATCACTACTACTGAAGATTTGTGGATCTCAAGATCACATCACCAACACTGTGTTCCATTTACCTAAATGCAAAACTTTGTGGATGCTCCTTCACAACAAACATTGGATTATTAGATTATTATAGTCTATAGACATTATTATAAGGAGAAGAGATATGAGAGCAACAAAAGAAATGGGTGCTATGGAGTGATGAACTGATCACAGACTTAATCCTCTCCAAGATAAGTATTCTAGTTCACCAGAACAGAGACACCAACTACCAAAATCTTTAATATCAACAGAATAAATTGCTTCTCTGAGCACATGAAGAGTTCATTGCTAATTGGAGGGAAAACTGAGCCACACATGGTTAGCTACAGTGAAGAAGTAAAGGAATGAGCAGCATTCAGAATTTGATGTTCAGCACCACATTTACTCATCTGAATCAGAGAACATTCAAACATGAAGGTTTGTTTGTATGTTTCTTTGTTTGTTTTACAAAAATGATGGGGAAGTTGTTTATAATGAGAAATAAATCTCCACATGATTTACCAGATAGTTCATCTGTCTCTAAGAAAGCAGCATTCAACTCCATTAAACATAAAATGCCCAGAGATGACAGAGAGAAGCTAGAAAGTTGCCTCTGAAACAATGAATTCACTAAACAGATTCTAAAGTGACTCATCCCACAAAAATATGAAATGAAACAATTTTTTAACTGAAGGTAAGTTAGAAGGACATCAGGAAAGATATGTCTCACTTGAATAAAAGGGGAACCTAGCCTGGTATAGGTAGTGCTAACAATTTTAGCCATATCACAGATCAATAGCTGAAGCCCCTATGTCTGAGATCAATGGGCCACTAGCTCAGTAAATCAGTTATGAAATTTCTAGTTTGAGAACCACATGCACTAGGTAAGCCACCAGCACCTCCAAACCCAATGTAGAAAACCAATAACGAGACCCTTGTCCTCCAGCAAAAGAAATTTCTGCAACAGAGAAGATCAGAACACAAACTCAGAAGAGAATAGCAATGGCAAATTGTCTACATGTGAAACCTCAAAGGGAATTATAAGTTTGCAAGCTTCATTTTAAAGAGCTCAAAAAGGACTTTTTAAAATCAAGTAATAGAGATAGAAAAATAATTGGAAAAGAAAGAAGTTATGCAGGAGAATTATGGAGGGGTCCAACAGCATAGAAAAAGAAGCACAAAAATTAATTGAAGAATTGAAGAAGAAAAAAGAATTGAAGAACATTAAAACAAAATAGAATTAGCCAAATTGGGGAGTGGGGGGCCAGAAGGGAATACAGTGGGAAAAAAAACGCATTTAAAAGTAGAATTGGCTGAATAGAAAAGGAGGTTTAAAAAAAGAAGCTAGCTGAAGAAAATAATTCATTGAAATTAGAATTGAACAAGTGGAAGCTAATGATTCTACAAGATATCAAGAATCAAACAAATTTTAAAACATAAAAAAACATATAAATACATAATTAGAAAAATAATCAAATAAAGAAAAAAAGAACCAACCTAAAAAATAGATCCAGAATAGATAATTTAAGAACTATTAGACTATATTAAAGCCATGATTTAAAAAGTAGGCTGAATAACATCTTTCAGAACATTATCAAGTAAAAGAATCATGACATCCTAGAATCAGAGGGTAAAAAGTTATTGAAATAATCACCACATTTCAGGATGGGGCAAAGCCCCAATGTGGGAGAGTAGATGTGGCTCTATGTGACCTTCTCCAACTTTCCCTCAAAACAACAGCAGATTAAGCCTCTGAACTATTTTTGGAGTGTAACAAATTTCTAGAAGAAGATACTTTGGAAGAACTTCAATTCGGCAGAGGGAGAGGCTATCAAGCCAAGATTGCAGTGCAAGGAACCTGGGGCAAAAAGCTGGAGTAGGGAGCTAGGGGTCCACATACTGGGGAATCTACTGCAAGGTTCTTAGGCCACTCTGTCCAGCTTGCAAGCCAGTAATTCAACAGATTTGCTATGATACCCAAAAGCAAATACAAAAAGCAAATTGCAAGCTCCTGAACCCCTGAATTCCAGAACCCAGAATTTGGTCAAGCCTACCTAGCATTGGAAGTCAGTCAGAAACACCCACTCTAGCACAAATTAAAGTGTCTACCATCCCTTCACCTTAATAGCAAGCATCAACTCTTATAAAAACAAGCAAAAAAAGCAAAACAAAGGCAAAATGACCAAGTAATTATTTTACAAATCTAGAAAAAATAATAACAAAGTTCACGGGAAGAACAAAAGATCAAGAATTTCAAGGGAATTAATGAAAAAAAATTCCAATAAAGGTGACCTAACTGTGCCAGATCTAAAATTATATTATAAAGCAGTGGTCATCAAAACCATTTGGTACTGGCTAAGAAATAGAGTAATCAATCAGTGGACTAGTGAGGTTCACGGAAAAAAACAGTCAATGACTATAGTAATCTAGTATTTGAAAAATCCAAAGACCCCAGTTTTTAGGATAAGACAAAAACTGCTGGGAAAATTGGATACTAATATGGCAGAAACTAGGAACTGACCCACACCTAAAACATTATATCAAGCTAAGGTTGAAATGGAATCATGATTCAGATATAGTGATATTATAAGCAAATTAGAAGAATATAGGATAGTTTACCTCTTAAATATGTGAAAAAGGAAGGAATTTGTGACCAGAGAGAAAGTAGAGATCATTATTGAAGACAAAATAGATAATTTTGATTATATCTATTGTATAAAAAGTTTTTATACAAACAAAATAAATGCAGACAAGATTAGAAAGGAAACAATAAACTGGAAAAACATTTTTACATTCAAGGATTCTGATAGAGGCCTC
This sequence comes from Antechinus flavipes, assembly GCF_016432865.1. Taxonomy (NCBI): domain Eukaryota; kingdom Metazoa; phylum Chordata; class Mammalia; order Dasyuromorphia; family Dasyuridae; genus Antechinus; species Antechinus flavipes. The sequence goes on along the minus strand of NC_067400.1, from coordinate 109,787,360 downwards.
ATTTCTAAAATGTTCAGAAAACTGACTCTAATTTATAAAAATTCAAGCTATTCTCCAATTGATAAATAGTCAAAGGATATGAACAGACAATTTTCAGACAAAGGACATGAAACCAAATCTAGTCATATGAAAAGGTGCTCTAAATCACTATTGATTAGAGAAATACAGATTAAGACCACTCTGAGATACCACTACACACCTGTCAGATTGGCTAGGATGACAGGAAAAGATTACGACAAATGTTGGATGGGATGTGGTAAAACATTGTTGGTGGAATTGTGAATAGATCCAACCATTCTGGAGAGCAATTTGGAACTATGCCCAAAGGGTTATCAAACTGTGCATACCCTTTGATCCAGCAGTGTTTCTACTGGACTTACACACCAAATAGATCATAAAGGAGGGAAAGGGACCCACATGTGCAAAAATGTTTATGGCAGCCCTTTTCGTATTGTCAAGAAACTGGAAAATGAGTGGATGCCCATCAGTTGGAGAATGGTTGGGTAAATTGTGGTATATGAATGTTATGGGATATTATTGTTCTGTAAGGAACAATCAGCAGGATGATTTCAGAAAATCCTTGAGAGATTTGCATGAACTAAGTGAAATTAGCAGAACCTTGCAATCATTGTACAAGGCAACAAAAAGATTATACAATGATCAATTCTGGTAGATGTGGGTCGTCTAACAATGATATGATTTAGGCCAGTTCCAATGATCTTGTGATGGAGAGAGTCATTTGCATGGAGAGAGAGGACTGTGGGAACTGAGGTTGAATCACAACATATTATTTTCACTCTTTTTTTGTGATTTGTTTCAATTTTATCTTTTCTCATTTTTTTAAACTTTTTGATCTGATTTGTCTTATGCAGCAAGATAATTTTATAAATATGTATGCCTATATGGGATTTAACATATATTTTTACCACGCTTAACATATATTGTATTACATGCCATTTAGGGAAGGGGTTGAGGGTAAGGGAAGAAAAATTGGAACACAAGGTTTTTTAAGAGTTAGTGTTAAAATATTATCTTTGCATATGTTTTGAAAAAAAACTTCAATAAAAAATAAATTTAAAAAAAAGAAAGTATCCACCAATCACTTCCTGAAAGAAGCCCCAAAATGAAAACTCCAAGGAATATTACAGCTAAAATCCAGAATTATCCATACAAGGAGAAAATTTTGCAAGATAAAAGAAAGAAATGATTCAAATATAATAAAGTCATAGTCAGGATTACCCAGAACTTAGCAGCTTATACATTAAAGTATAAGAGTGTCTGAGATGTGATATTTTATAAAGCAAAGGACTTGGGATACAACCAAGAATCAACGACCAAACAAAATTGAAAAATAATGGGGGCATTAATATAATAAGATGGGATATAGAAGGTTGTATACATTCATGGCAACGGAAAAAGGTTTGTAATTTAATGGGAAAGGGATGAAAAGGAAGGGAAAGGGTGAGGAGAAAAGCTAAGGAAGGGATCCATTGGAAGGGGAAAGTTAAGTAATAGCAAGGCAAGTTAAGGAGTATAATTAAAGAAGTTATTAAGTTAAAGAATTAAAGAGTTAGCAGCAGGGATAGGAAAAAAGAGATAAACACAAATACTATAACAAGGATCCGGAGTAGAATTTATTAGAAAAAAACAGGGCTATTAATCACTGATCTCAGACAAAATCAAGCTTAAATATTCAATCAAGAGAGAAATTCACATTGTATGTCAGCCATATTAATATTGTTGTACATATATTGAATTGCTTCCTGTCTGAAGGGCATGGGAGAATAGAAGGAGAAAAATTTGGAAAGCAGGCTTTTGCAGGGATAACTTGCATATGTTTTGAAAATAAAAAGCTATTAAAAATCTTGTTGTAGATGAACATCTACATATATGTAAAGGTGTGTGTATGTGTGTGTGTATATATATGTATATATATATATATATATACACATGTATACATGTAGGTGTGTACTTATGTGCATTTGTGTATATATATATAGATATATGTATGTGGGTAGTTGTAGAGATAAGAAAATATATGTGTGTGTGTGGGGGTGTATATATTGTTTGTTCTTCCTTCTCAAAGAGTACTATAACATCAAAAGGGTGATACCATGACAGGAAAGTGGATTGGACTGAAGTGAGGGAGGGCTGTGCAAGTTTACCTGCCTCAGTTTCCCCTCCAGAGCCATCCGAGTGTAGTAGAAAGATATATATCAAAACAAGTGGAGATGGCACTGGGTGAAACGTGACACCTTTGCTAGTTTGACTGAGACCACAACCATTCAGTGATTAAGCTAGGTAGCAATTGAGCCAAAAAATTTCCTCTTTCACTTAGTCCGAAAAAAGTCTTTGTATATGTTTGAAATATATTGAATTGCTTGCCGTCTAGGGAAGGAGGTGGGGGAAGGAGGAGAAAATCTGAAACACAAGACTATGCAAAGGTCAATGTTGTCAAATTATCCCTGCATATGTTTTGAAAAGAAAAAAATTTATTAAAAAAAAAAAGCAATTGCTCTGGAAAGTTGGATGCTTCTGTCAATCATGTTTCCAGGTCTCTAGATGCCTTATTTTGGAAGGGTTTTTGGAGGCATTTTGCAAGAATGCCAGTTCAATATTTATTGTACTTAATTGTGCTTAATTGTAATCTGCTTTGGAGAGGTAGGGGGATGAGATGTAAAAAAATAAATAAGTACATAGCAGAGGACAAAAGAATAGTTACAAGGAAGAAAAGAAAAAATGGATAGTTATGAGTATAACTTGTATTATTATATATGCTTTCTTAAAATTGAAATTTATTGTTACATATTTTTGAATCTTCCCTGATGGCAATATTTTGTTTTGTTATTTTTTCTTTGTTTTTCTTTTTCTATTTTTGTTTTTCCTTATTCTGTGTTTAGTTTTAAATATTTATTTATTTATAAAAGTAGAGGGTAATTTTACAATGTCCTGAAGGTTATGAGTCAAAAACATATTCTATATCTCAACTACTCAGTGCTGATGGAACCACATTGATTAGTGATAAGGACATGATCCTTGAGAGATGGATTGAACACTTACAGAGTATTCTCAACAGACCATCATCTGTCAATGCTGAAGTCATTGAGTAAATACCACAGATTGAAGTCAGTCCCTGTATAACTGAACTTCTAACTGAAGAAGAGGTTTTGAATGCCATTGGGGAACTCTCATGTATCAAAGTACCTAATGCTGACTATTTCAGCTGAGATTTAAAAGACAGGAGGGCCACTGTTCATACAAAAGCTGAAAATTTTTCCTGTTAATGTGGCAAGAGGAAATTAGCCTCCAGGAGTTCAAGCATCCTCAATTGTACATCTCAATAAAATAAATATATAAATATAAAGGCAAATAGGTTTTTCTATGAAAATTGAAGGGGGAATTGGGGGACAGTAGTGGTCTTTCTTAGTCACTGCTGGCAAGATTCATTACAGAGTTCTCCTTTATACCCTAATACTTCACTTGGAAGATGATCAACTACCTGAGAGCTAGTGAGGTTTCAGAAAGGGCAGAGAAATGGTTGATATTCTGTTTGTTGCACAGGAACTTCAGGAGAAATGCCAGGAACAGAACAGAGTTCTTATACAACATTCATTGATTAGACCAAGGCCTTTGATTCTGTCTCTTCTGAGGATTTATGAGAGATTATGTCAATATTTGGTTGCCCAGAAAAGCTCATCAGTATTATATAATCAATTTCTTGACAGCATGCTTGCATGGTTTCTGAATGATGAAAAGTGCTCTCATGTTTTCCCAGTCACCAACGGAGTGAAGAAAGGCTACATGTTTGCTCCCATGCTTTTTACATGATATTTTCAACAATGTTGTCAGATGCCTTCACTGAGAGCAAATAGGGTATCAAGGTCAGCTACCACACTGATAGAAAATTATTTAACTTAAAAAAGGCTACAATACAAGACTAAAGTGGATGGGATTTTGAATTTTGAATGCAGTGTACAAGTTCACAGGGCAATATGTTTTCCTGAAAAGAAATGGTGAGGTTGATGTAATTATTGATAGAACTACTCAGTATTTGGGAGGTTCCTAAGGAAAAGTGTGGGGGGAAAGCGGTAATAAACAACCTATAGCATCATTGTACTGATCTTATTGTTGTATGCCTGTGAAATTTGGATAAGCTTGTAATCCCATTGAAAGAAACTGAATCACTTCCATTTGATTTGTTTTAGGAAGATTCTGAAGATCACCTGGCAATATAAGATCCCAAACATTGAGGTTCTTCTAAAGCAAAATTATCAGGTATTCAAATTCTACTGAAGAGTGCGTAGTTCAAATATGCTGGTTACATGGTTTGAATTCCAAAAGGATATCTGTCTAAAAGACTATTTTATGGAGAACTCTCACAGGTAAGTTGTCAGGTATTGGTCACAAATGAGTTAAGGACAATCCCAAAATTTCTCTGTAGAGCTTTAGAATTGATGGAATTGATGGGAGACACTGGCACAAGACCACACAGTATGGCATGCCAGACCAAAAAAGGTGAGATGCTCCTAGAGTGAAGGAGAATTGCAATAACTCAAAAGAAATGTGATAAATGCATATATCACATTTCTTTTGAGTTATTGCATCTCTACTCCAAATGTTCATATGGACTATTTGGACTTGACCTGTGGTAGAATATTCAAAGCTCATGTTCTTTTGATCACATTTGTGAGTCACAGTTGAACACATTGAACCTTGATTCCAACGTAGTGATGTTATTTTGGTCCTTTTAAGAATAGAGCACAAAAACCAACCAGAAGCAAAGTTTATTGAGCCAGTTTGTTGCAGTGTGTCACACATTTTACTTGAGAAAGAATCGTTTATCTCCTGAACATGGATTCAATTCAGGGGATGTTAATTAGTTTTCAGACACTAAGCAAATCATTTTATCTCATCCCAATTTACTCCCTTATAAAATGGGGCTATTATATGTTCAACCTATTTCAAAGTAAAGCACTTTGCAAATGGTAATCACCTGGAATAATCCTTGGACCAGTGATTTCTTTGGTACAATGAATACTTGGATGAAAGCATTCTCTTTACTAATTAATCTTTTCTGGAATTTATATTGTTAGAGACTGAGCACTAAGAGGTTAAATCATTTGTTCCCAGTCCCATAGCCAAGCAGTATGTATTGGAATCAAAACTCAGACAAGAGTCCTACCTGACTTCTAGGATATGTCTTTCTTCAGTCTTTAGCATGTTGCTTTTCACGAATAAGGTCATGCTGCTTCATTTGTTTTCACTACACCCATCTCAAAACAATAAAAACTACAATAAATAGTTGTATTTTAGAAAGATAAAGAGTAAGGAAATTGTTCACAAAATAGGTAATTATAATTTTAAAAAAACATAAAATTACATGACTTGTTTATGTCCCTATTTAGACCTTCCAGGGGTCCTCAAACTTTTATAAATAGGGGGGCAGTTCACTGTCCCTCAGACTGTTGGAGGGCCAGACTATAGTAAAAACAAAAACTTTGTTTTGTGGGCCTTTAAATAATGAAACTTCTTTAGTTTCTGAGTGAGAGAGATAAACGTCCTCAGCTGCCACATCTGGCCCGCGGGCCAGTTTGAGGACCCCTCAATAGTGATACAGCCAGAGCCCCACTCTTTCCCCATACTTTACTCTCTCCTCTTCCCTCTCCCATTTCCTACTCTCTTTACTTCTCTTTTCCTCTTCTCTGCTCTGCTCTCCTGTACTCTCTTCTCCTCTTCTCTCTTTTCTTCTCTTCTCTCCTCTACTTAACTCCTCTCCTCTCTCCTTTTTTTCCTCTCTCCACTTCTTCCTCACCTTGAAAGATTATCTGTGAATTCTTAAGCCCAGATGTCTGAACAAGAGGTAAACAACAGCTGTGGATGTGGAAGAAGCTCATTACAACTGAGCCTGTTCAAATGACATTATTCAAATTATGGATAATACCAATAGGCACTCAAAAAGTAGAATAATAATCTTATAAATTAAACTTGAGGCCTCTAAAGTTAACAAGGGGAAATCAACAACTAAGGCATTTTAAAATACTAAATTTGCAAATAATTTTAAATATTATATTCTCTTACAAGTATAGTGAAAAACAATTACCTGAAAGAAAAGAAACAGTCAGATTTGACACATGCTCCAGCTCTAATGGATGACTTCACCATTAGTAAACCACATATATCCATCAAAAATTGATTCAAAAAAATAAAGGAGAGGTCTCAACCCTGATTGAAATGAAATGTCAGGAATGATAAGAGAAGAAATATGAAGAATGTGCTAACAGAGAAATGATGTACAGAAATGAGCTTTAAAACATACCAGAAAAAAATCCTAAAATGTCATCTCTAACCAGCACAATAAATTCATAGGAACCAGGAAACATGTTTAGTCTGCTTTCTTAGAAGCACTTGTTGAATTCAGAGTCAAACTTGGACATGAATGGATTTAAAACAGAATCCTAATATTTATTGCAAGAGTAAGATGGCATATGAGAAAGGAGAGGAGGCTACAAATCATTGAGGTGAAAAACCTTGAATTTGTTATTCCCTCTGGCCAAGAACTCTCATAGTTTTCAGTAAAAGAATAAACTGTATATATTAATCTTCTTAAGAAGATGCATATGCCAAATGTAGAGAAATGGTCATTTATTTCTTCCATTTCCTTAACATTTTAATACAAATCTGAAAGTTTACGATGAATAAATCAAAATATACATTTATAAATTTTCTTAAACTACTACACAAAAAGGAACAGTTTGACTTTTTAAATGTTTGAGGAAAAGATTTACACCACAGAAAGAACACTAGGAGCCAGAAAGAAAAATATATGTATTCTTTCTGACTCTCACTACTACTTCCAATGACACAATCCCTAATGCCAATCACTCAGCAATTCTTCTTCAGAAATCCTCAGCATCTCACTAAATCAGCATATACAGATTTTGGTGGCAGTTAACTGATCTCCTACTCGTTATCCTTTCTCCAGGGGTATAGTATAAAAGTCATATTCTTCTCTGCTCCAATATCATCCCTAGTACTTGTAGAATTCAATTAAGATCTAGCTTCCCAAATCATAAATCTCTTTAATTTATGAGCTGTATTTTTATTTACTATTTTTATTTATTATAGAAAAATAGTTATACTCTGATCTCATCATTACCCATAATTATTCTACTTTGTGAATAACAGCATGAAGTAAAAAAAGAGGGAAGTGTAAACCTCCCATTGTCCATTTCATCAGTCTATTATTTCTTAGAGTTCAGTTGTCTCATACAATTATATGGTTTTTAAGAGCATCTGGCCTTCTGTGTACTTCTCCTGTTACACATTCTAAAATAATCTGGTTTCCCAAGCAGATTCTAATATATCTGCTTCTCTGGTTCAGGTCACTTGCAGATATCCCTTTTAAAAATCACAACTTAATACAATCATTTCAATTTTGCATTGCTAATAACTAAGTCATATGTGAAAAACAATTTGAACCTTATGATTAATTAAGGAAATCAAATTGAAAACCCCTAAACCAAATAATTTACATTTTCTACATCCACTGCTACTCATATCTTTAAGCCAGATAGTTGATTTGACCACTGACAACAGGTTAAAGTAAGAACCTAAAAGATTCTATCTTTTCTATCTGATTTGTAGAATGAGTCCTTCTGGTTAAAAAATTAAATATTTACCAATGTAGCTAGGCAAGCTAAACCTTTTAAACTGGCATTCACTCCACCATCACTTAACTTCAAGTATTCATCTGTTTCATTCTTTCCTCTGAGTTCAGGCCTCAGAAAGGGAAGAAACTTCAATTTATTATTTAGAACTACCTTGTGGTATGTTAACAATTGTTATGTTGCTATATTTAGAAAATTCAAAGCAACTAGCCTTCTTAAATTGTCCAATTTGTGTAGAAGGTGAATAATATAATTGCATGTATAATATTTTCAATCCAATTTTTAGAACTTGTTATTAGAATGTGCTGAAAGCCTTTACATCCCATTTGAAACATTTGCATTTGACATGTATAATTATCTGATCTTGTTATTTTCTCAAAATGTATTCACTCTGAGTATTTACTCTACTTATTTACTCCAGTTGTTTAATCCAGCTGCTCATTCCTTCCCTTAAGAGGAAAAAATGCTATTGCTAAGGATTTAATCCTATACTATGACAACACTGTTTGTAAGTAAATGACTTCTATCCCTGCATTTAAGGAACACATAAATGAATTTACTGGAAAGATGTCACAAAGAGTAGTAATTGGGTTTCTGAATACACTAAGTAAATAATTCCAGACTGTATCAAATAAATATCCATAGTAGCCCATGCTCAGTTATTAATCAGATTTAAATAAAATAGAGAGGAAAACCCCATAGACAATGCTCTCAAGTCCTCCTTAATAATTTTATATAAAACTTCCATCACAGAAACAAAATCACAGAAAAAAAATTGCCTCACCTTATTTTTCCTCCCTCTCTTGTACCCCCTCACTCTCATCTTCAGATGACAGATTTTAATCGATAAGGAAATATGTATTAAACATCTACAATGTCCCAAGCACTGTGCTAATCACTAAACCTGTTCTCAAGGAAGATATAAACCTTAATTCCCATGCATCTCATTTAAGGAATTATTTGAGATTTTTCTTGTGAAATGAAAGGCATTTTGTCCTTTGATAAAACAGTGTCAAATATTTGCAAACAAATGGGAGAGCTAATCTGAATGAGAAGGACTCTTGATAAATCAATATCTAATATAGATGAGAAGGCAGCAAAGAATTTGTGGCTCAGTTCATAGGTATTGATTTAATTGGATTATGTGTAAGGTTTGTGGAATCAGACCATTCAAGATTCTTTCTGAATACTAATAAAAGTAATCAATAGTTATTAATCAATAATCAATATTTTTAGTTTTCTGTAAGGGGCAGCTTAGATGCCATAGATAGAGTGCCAGCACTATAGTTGGGAAGATTCATCTTCCTGAGTTCAAATACTGTCTCAGACTTTCAATAAGCTATGTGACCCTGAGCAAGTCACTTAGCCCTATTTGTGTCAGTTCTTTATAAAATGAGCTGAAGGCAAAATAAACTAAATTTGAGTTAAACTTTGATATATTTTTAATTGTATCATTAAATAAATTAAGTAGTTCATAAGTATATCAAAAAAGCTATTTTTGAAAATGTCATGAAACAGTCATGAAACAAAGTTAAGATCATTATGGGAGAAGCAAATACAGATTACAAAGGACAAGTCCCAAGCCAGGTCTACATATATGGGGAAAAAAATCTACAATGTTAGACATGGGCCAAGCACTAAGTATATTAAGAAAGGCAAAAGACAATCCTTCTTAGTCAGAAAGGATAACCATCTGATTTCTATTTCTTAGCTCAAAGAATCACAAGAATAAATTATAATTAATAAGATCATACAAATAACAGAAAAAAGTGAAAAATACTGTCTTCACAGATATACTCCTCAGTATTTATTCATAAAAACATGTATTGATATAGTTTCATATTCCTACATCTAGAAAGATTCAAAGATCATTTAGCCCAATTTCTCATTTTACAAATGAAGAAACAAAAGTTGTACAAGAATAAGCATTAAAGAAAGCATTTAAATCAAGTTCCGTAAATCTACACTCAAAAGGAGTGCAGCCATTTTACATTACACCAATATCCTGATGGCTTAGAAAATGATAACTATATTGTATATATGTCAATTTCAGGAATGAAAGAAATATATGTAGTTTTGTTCATTTTTTCTTTGCTGATTTGTTTTCTGGGTTGTTGGGTTTGTTTTTTGTTTTTGTTTTTTGTTTTTTTTTTTTTTTTGCCACAAAGAATTGAACATGTTTTAGTCTTATATATGGTATTTCTATTTGGTTCTTACTTTCATTTTAACTTAAAATTACATTGAAGAACTAAGTCCTCACTGACTTCATTAGTAAAATATGGGAAAAAATATCTGTCTCTTGAGCAGAGGGGTCACTTTCACATTTGAAATGACATATAATAAATTACTAGAAAATTATAAAATGTTATGCAAATGCAAAGCATTATTTCCAATAGAACTTAAATTTTCATGCAACTTAATGTGGCCCTTTAGGCACACAGAAGGAAACATTTTAGTATGATCTTCTTCAGGTTACTCACTTTTTCTATAATTGGGGTCCCAAGGCTAAGGCTCTATTTTAGTCAGTAACCTTTTCCCTGCCTGTCTGACCCTCACCCTAACCTTCCTGCGTACTTTCTTTCCAAAGGAGAGCCAAGAGGATTTCAAATGCCTACAATTCAGGTACCTCATATTGAACACAATAACGTACTGCCTTTTGCTTATGGAGTTCGCAGCACATTAATCAGTAATTCTGTGTTCTATGTTGTCACTCCAGTGTCTACTTTCAGCCATTCACCTAAATTCTCACTAATATTCGTGTATTCTCACATCACTCCCTCTATGTTTTTCTAGCACCATATCAGCAAGAAGCTTAGCATTTACTCACCTGCAATGACTCACTCATTCTGATTTTATAGAGACTCACATGCACTACATCCATTTACCCTTCTTTGAATCTTGTAGTTGCTGAATCCAAGCCAGCCTTATAAATCATCAAGTAACACATTCAGAACAATAAAGCTATTCCATACTACTAACTATACTCAACAGAATTGCATACACATGTTTTGTTGTTTTTCTTTTTGTATTTTGTTTTGTTTTCCCACAATCAACCCTAGTAGAATGTAGAATAGGAACAATTTTTTTTTCCTTGTATAATCCTCTTTCCTTCCCACAATTTCTAGAACTATGTGCACTTGACAATTATTCATGTTGATAGAAAGAATAATCTCACCATTTAAGGGTTCCTTGTTCCTTTACTGATAGTATGACACTCTTAAAATCTTATATCTTTTAGCTTCCAGTCTATGTAGCCATGTTTGAGTCCTGAGATAGCTCTCTCTAGAAATTAAAATTATTATAAACAAGCCAGAACAATATAATTGGAAGAAAGCTGAATTCAGCTCTGGTGAATTCCAGCTCTATTACTGATTATTGTTATGGGAATAGTTTCTTAATTTTTTTATTATTATTCAGGTCTCAGGGCCATTCTGCCTACAAATTTGATTAACTAAAAGTCTGTTTTAATATTAATCTCACCTGAACAAAAACTGTCCAGTGGGAGGTAAAAAATTTACTTTATAACCTGAAGTAATCCATAAATAAAAAGCCAGAGGAAGGATGTCAATTGTTCTTGATTTAGTGAAATGTAAATCCTTCTCAATCAATATATTTTTGAATCCTTAAAATACAATTTAATCTATAACCTGATTTAGATTATCTATTGCTTGACCATGTTTGTTTTCTTAAGTGATGTTTAAAATTAGAATTTTGTTTAACTAAATTTGTTCAAATTTTATAACCTTGAAGGAAGTATGGAATTATGGATCTACTTTTTAACATGCATGGCCTAAGAGGAATATACAAGATTACAATATATAAATGATTGTTTCTCTGTCACTCTCATGTATCTCACCTATAAGAAACATTGTAAGAATCCTTGTAGGGGTTCAGATATGCTCTGAAGTCTGAACCTATGCTTGAGCATAACAATAAAACGTAGCATTGACCTTCCATAATTTCTGTATTGGCTGTATCTGTGTATGTATGTGTTTATATGTGTGTATTTAGCATAAATACATAAATGAAAAGTAGTTTCTGCCAAAATAAAAAAGATTTTGCTCAAGATAAAAAAAAATGCTATTGGGCTTGGTTTCACAGAATATTCATAGTTATAATGCCTTAATTAGGGATTAGTTTTGTGATTATTGGAAAGTTTAGCAGAGAACCAAAAACCCAAAATTCAGAGTCAGCACAATTTGTACATAACCTGAAAAGCACAGAATGGTAGGTCAGTTTAAAAGGGCAAAGGGAAATGATCAATATAGCATTTTGCTTCCCTTAGTAGAGTATTCACTCAAGAACTATTTGAAAATAATAATTCTCTTTAAAGACCCTTGCAACTAATGCTGTATCCATTTCAATCATAGATAACCATACTGAATTTTACTTTTATCCCAGTGTATTTTAAAATACAAGGTAGCTAGGTGGTATATCAGATAGAATGCCAGAACTGTTTAGGATGATTCGCCTTACTGAGTTTAAATTTGGCCTTAGACTATCTATATCACCCTAGATAAGTCATTTAATCTTATTTGCTGTCCTCATTCTATGTTTAAGAAAGACATGGAAAAGCACTCTAGTATCTCCACCAAGAAAACACTAAAAGGGATCACAAAGAGTCAGACACAATTGAACATCTAAAATTTTCAATATATACATGTACTTAGGATAAAGGGAATTTTGTAAAGTAGAGCCACCAACTGTGATAGTACAGATTCTTTAAGTATTTTTAGTATATTTCCAGAAGAAATGACAAAATTATCATTAATTTCTAGAAACCTGCTATTAAGTCCTTTCAGATGGGGAAAAATGTTTAACTTCAGTGAATTTTTTCTGATCAGATTTGGTGAGAGAATTTGAAAAACAAATATTTTGGGAATGCTACAATCACAGAGAACATTATAATTGTGGTGACAATTATTAACATAATCCAGAATCAATCAGGTAAACATTGTGTTCTGTATAAATATAGATACACATATAGACCAAATACATTGCTGTGTTTTTATTGACATTAATCATTGAATATATGTTTCTCTGGGTGTGTTTTATGAACAAAAAAAATATAGGTAATTAGCACTTTCCCACACACTGTGTAAGTAGAGAATTTTCTTTAATTTGTGTTTATTTTAGCTAGTAGAAAAATTATTTAGGCTCTGACTCTTTGAAGAGGTGGCTTGACTAAATCCCAATGGTCCTAATTCAAGAAGAGGTATCTTTAACCTTCAATATCAGGGCTTCTTACTTGTATAGGCCTCTGTTTTCTTGCCAGTTGTCTTTTTTGTCAAGCGCTTGGATTTTATTGAATATCATGTACAGAAGAGAAGGTCATTGTCAATGGCCAAGGCCAACAACCTATTCAATAGAGGAACAATGACAAGTTAGATGGCAGAAAATCCTCTAGAATCAACCTTCAGGGCAACAAAAGGTTTTTGTCAAGAAAAAGAGAATATAAAAGAAACTCAGAAGGGTTGGAAAGAGCATTTCTATAAAGGAGGTGAAATGATAAACCATTTAATTATGGAGCATCCAAGAAAATGATAGTAAGTTAGAAAAGTGGTGATTGTACAGGGAGAAAGGAAGAAGAAAGTAGAACGAAGAAAAAGAAAAGAGTAGAAAGAGGTATGGAGTATGTGTTGTTGTCCCCACTACCATAACATATTTTAAGATCTTATTTACACTCTATATCCACTGCCATCAACTAATATATTTGTCCCTTAATTACCCCAACCTTCTCAGGACTACAAGCAAGGGTCCTCAAACTACGGCCTGTGGGCTAGATGCAGCAGCTGAGGATGATTATCCCCTCACCCAGGGTTATGAAGTTTCTTTATTTAAAGGTCTACAAAACAAAGTTTTTGTTTTTACTATAGTCTGGCCCTCCAACAGTCTGAGGGACAGTGAACTGGCCCCCTATTTAAAAAATTTGAGGACCCCTGTAAGTTACTACAGTCTATTGATTATGTACTGTGTTCAAGGCACTTTGTTTCATATATTTTGAGGATATCAAGAAAAAATGAAAATAGCTCCTGCCCTCAAGGGAAAAAAAGTTTGGGAGAAAATAAATGTACACACATTATTAAGTACAAAATATCTAGAAAGTAAAAATGGGAGGTTGAAGTGGAAAACTAATAATATAGATTATGGCAATAGAACTTATCCTTGTAATAATCTCCTAACTTTTCTTAGGTTAATTATTTCTCACTCAAAATTTAATCACTTTCAAGTCATATATCTATATGTGTGTATGTGAATATACACATGTGTGTATTGTATATGTGTGTATAGATACATAATTTATATATGACATATTTAATGCATACATAGTTTCTCTGTTCAGAAATGTTGCTTCCTCCTATAACATACAAAATAAAGTTTAAAATCTATCATCTGATATTAAAAGTTCTCAATAATCTGGTACCACTCTATCTTTCCATCTTAGTTTGATATTATACTTCACCATTCTTCTTATACTACATCTAAATTAATTTTCTAACCTTATCTAACCTTCAAATATATCCTATTTTCCCTCACTTTTGCCTTTGTTCATAATTTTTCCAATATCCTCCTTTACATTTTAAACTGTTGAATTCCTATCAACTTTGTGTAGTCTGTTTCAAATGCCACCTGTTCCATATAGACTTCCCAGATTTTCTTCCCTAATAATGATCTCTATATTGGGTCTAAAGTGGGGTTTTCTCTTGTATCTTTCTAAAATGGCTTGTCACATGATATCATGTATTATAATTTTCTATATTCATGGTTTATCCATTAATTAAATGACATACTCAGTATTTTTTACATTTTATCTAAATTGTTCATCTCCAATGCTCAATATACTGCTCTGCATACCATAAACATTTAATGATGTTCAAAAATGTTTTTGAATGATTGGGTTAAAGGGGACAATGATTATAAAAGCAGAATAGAGCTTGGCAGAATCAAACTAGTAGACTTCCAAAAAGATGTATGTAGGAATGACAGAGAATGGAAGATTAATAGCCAAATATATATATATATATATATATATATATATATATATATATATATATATATATATATATATATATATATATATATATATATAAAGAAGAGACTAGTTTGGGAAAGAAATCTAATGAAGAATAATAATAGTGATAACTGATACTTATATGGTGTTTTGCTGTTTTATAAATTGTCTCACATGCATTGTTATCTCATTTGATCTTTGCTCTGCTCCCAGGCAGAACCTTGACCAAAGAACAGAGACACTATCCTAAAGAATTTAACTTCTTCAGCTTCCAAATTCCTGTTTCAAAATCCCTTATGTTCTAATTAAAGAATTCTTCATCTGACCTATTATCCATTTTATTCCCCATTTTACTTCCTGATCATTTTCTCAACAGAATGAATTGCCTTACATGTCTCCCACTTCCCCAACTCTCTAATTCTGGAGCCATAATCAAATGAGAAATACCATTGCTACTGGAAAGCAAGTGTTACTCTGTCCCTCTGGCTCAATTCACCATCTGTATAACTTTCCAAACTAAAATATTTCTCCCTGATCACTTATCCCCTATGTATGTTGTTTCCACCTACTAGAATATAATTTCTTTGTAGATGGGAACCGTCATCTTCAAATGCTTATTTTAATCTCTAATACTTATTATTATTTGCTTGCCATGAATACTAAATAATTTTAGTATTTTTTAAAATGAACAAGTATCTATCTTTCTCCCTTTGCTTCTCCATTGGTAAAAGAAAAGAAAAAAATAAATAAACATAAAGTTAAGGAAAGCAATTCTCTACATTGGCTATGCGCAAAATTGTGATGATTGCACATATAGCCTGTGGCCTTTTTGTCAAGATCTAAATCATTTATCCTCCATAGTACTGTGGGACTAGCATGAAGAAAGTCAAGTAGTTAAAGCAATTAATGGATAAAGTTAATGCCCAATATTAGAGCTCACATATGAATTAAGCATGTATGAAATCCATAAGGAAAGAGTATCTTACATTAATTCTATCCAGGTCATGATGACATGGTGCTGTGGAAACTCTCTATTACCTGACCCAGCATGGAAAAATAATGTTTATGTTTCTAGGGTAAATTGTTGAATATTTATTTATGTAACCAGAGCATTAGAGCCTCAGAACCAATAGGATCAATGTCTAGAACCTGCATAGACCAGAAGCACAGTTAGTGAAAGCATGAGAGAGGAGAGTTCTTTAATTCTTTTCCAGTTTTGTTTCAAGGCTCCTCACATTTGCACAACTAATTTAATGATTATGAGTATTTAAAAAATAAAACTTTCCCAGACCAGGTTTTTGTCTTCACAATGGCCTATATTTCTAACTTATGTACCAAGAATAGTGTAGTAATCTTAGCATAGGAAATTAAAAAGAAATTTGTAACTATAGTCAGAGGACATGAGTTTAAATTCTACTATACTGACAAAAGTGTGACCTATTAAATTGTTGAAAAAAGTCACATTGAGGTTGCAGCTAGATGGGACAGTCATAGAGCTCTTGCCCTGGAATCAGGAGGACCTAAGTTCAAATCCGACCTCAAACATTTAATACTTCCTAGCTCTATGACCCTGGGCAAGTCACTTAACCCCCTTTGCCTCATTAAAAAAAATCATTTTTGTTATTTCTAAGATACTAAGTTTTCTCATTCATTTTGGAGACAGAGACAGAGAGATCTTCAGTGTTTCCCAATCTCTGCCTGATTCTGAGGAGCCTCAGACTAGTTTTTCATAAAAAAGAAAAAGGTATTATGTCCCCATATCAGGTAATGAGCTCACCACTGCTGATTCAAGCTGTAAAATCCCTTAGTATCACAGAAAGGGGCTGGAGAGAGCTGCATTCTACTAGTTGCTTCCACTTTTCCCAGACATTGAGGATCTTTTGTATATTCCCAATTATATTATAATCAAAGACCATATTTTATATAGTATGTGTATATTTTAAATTATAAATCACATTATTATTATAAATCAAAGATTAAGAGATAGCTGACCAGATTACCTCCATCATGGCAGAGGAAGACTATGAGTGTTTGAATTAACCTGATATCTTATCATAAGGTTGTCTTGCTACCAACCATCACAGTGTTGGGTGTAATTCTTCCTGAGGAAGCTTGGGACTCACTAATGCCCATGGAGCTTGTCTGGCAGTTAAGATAAGACATTACTACTGGTACCTGTGCTTGAGAGTGTCTGGAGAAGGCTGAACTGGATGAGGAAGGGCCTAAAGCACATTCCATATGAAGAATAATAGAAGGAAATGGACATGTTTAGCCTAGAGGAAAGCAGACTTAGGGGAGAACATGATAGTCATCTTCAAGTATTTGAAATGATATCACATGGAAGAGGAATTAGGTTTGTCCTATTTGGCCTCAGAGGACAGAACTAACATCAATTGCTGCAAGTTGCAGAAGCAGATTTTTGCTCAGTACAAGAAAAAAAAAGCCTTCCTAACAATTAGAGCTGTCCAAAAGTAGAATAGACTAACTGCAGAGATTGTTGGTTTCCCTTCACTACAGGCCTTCAAGCAAAAACTGACTCACCACTTGTCAGGGATATATATCATGCAGAGAGCACTGATTGTTCAGGTGTGAGTTGTTTATTTCTAGGGTCTCTGAAATTCTGAAATACTATAGTTCTTTGAAAAACGATTAATCCATATATGGTATCCAGTGAGTTGGAATATTCCATTGACCTGGATTTTTACATTCCTCAACCATTCTAGATAAATATACAGTATGAAGTCTATAAATTAAATAAATGAGGCTGAATAGAATATAACAATACAGTCCTTGATGAATAAAATCACAGATTGACTGTGGATGAAAAATAATAGGCAAAAAAAGAGAATCAGAGAGAAAACCTTTTTTGTGATATGAAATGCCATATATTTAATATTTTGATACTATCTGTAAAGTCTTTTTAAAAAATTTTACTAAAATGGTTACTTGATATTATGTGCACATTTATTTTTAGGATGAGTGTTTCAGAAATATTTTAGAGAAAATTGAAATATGTATCAAAGTGAAAATGTCACATCCTCTTATAAAGCTGCCACTGTTGATTAAAGTCTGTCACACATGATGGACATACATGCACATATACACTTACACATACAAATACTTTCACCTTTGCTGAGTCATTTTATAATTATAGAGTATTAACAATATGCTTTTAAGAAAGGCCAGCTAAGGCTATAACAATTTGTTTTTTTTTTTTAATTAAAAAATGAATTTAGTGAACATAATTGGATTTTTTAATGCATTTATATCTGTATTTTGATTAATGATAACTTTCTTGTCAATACTCTACCACTAAACTAATAATTCCCAATTTCCTGGTCTTTAGACGCTCATTAACATCCTTATATTCTCTCTCCCTTGTAAGTCCTATTTAATTATAGTCAAGGCTGTCTTCAGCCACAGCCCAAGAGAAAAGCAAAAAAATGGTTGCTTAGCAAAGCTGAGTTCTAACTAAAGGTCATATAAAATTATATGAGAAGCCTAGGAAATACCTGAAAGAGGGAACTTAAGACAGAGAGATGGTCTTTGGGGAAGTGGCCCTTAGCTCATGTTGGAACATACCAAGGTATTACACTGGTGTAATGATACAAAACCTTTCACATATTTTCTTCCTTACAAAATCATGTTGTTCATAGTGGGATTAAATGTATATCTATTAATGATGCGTTTCCATTTCCTTGTCAAATTATAATGCTTAATACTTCTTTCAGTAATGTACTATGTAAGTTTAAATGATTCATGCTATTTTAGTGACAAGAAAGATAATTCTGAGGCTCCTTCAGAAATAAACCTCTGATAATCTTACCCAAGCCTAGTAAGGGAAAATGTAAGAAAAAAAAAAAAAAAAACAAATGATCTTACAAGGGAAAGCTCATAGGCTTTTCTGGTAGAACACAATACTAAATAGCAAATCTTTACCTGACTGATCTTAGACCCTCCTGTCATTGGCCTGTGATATCAAACTTCATCCTATCTTTGCTTCTCTCCTTCTTGGGAAAGTAATAGCCTAGTGCCTGATCAGTGAATGTAATCTCCTTTTACACTAAGATTTGTCACCCTGCTGAACTGCTGAGTTGTATGTAATCATGTGGGCTTCACCTTATATCAGATTGACTAGCCCAGAACAGCTAATATATTTTGTTACACCATTGCAGAATCCAGTAAAAAAAACTTTGATACTCTGGTGCTTTTTAAGTAAAAAAAAAAATCTATACATGAACCATTCCATCTTCTCAAATGAAATTCAAAATAGTTTTAGCTTACTTCTACCTAGCTACTACTTGGTATCACCTATCAATTAATTATCTTTCTTCCCCCATGCTCCTTTTGTCAAGTTTTAATTGTTGTATAGAAAACAGCTTATGAAGTCACATGAATTATAAACATAAGTTCATTTGAACTTACTTTAATTGTACATTCATTGTAAATTAATTGGGCATTAATTGTATATCTTATATGATTTCAAAGGACATAGTCAAGAAGTATCTAAAGATGAAAAGATGATTTTCCAGAAACCTTTTCTAAAACAGCAGTCATCATTACAACTTCTTGGAAGGTGAAGAAACGGCTTTTTCAGTATGCAGTAAGAAAAATATAGCAAAATTGGGCACCAGCTCCTAGACCAGAAATAGGAATAAATTTTAAATGCTTTCTAGAAGCTACCATTCTTTTCTTGCTACCCACTAACACTGATAATGTTATATGGTTCACCAACATCACTTGAAGAAAAAAAAATTTTTTTTCTGCTTGCTTCAATTTCCTGAAACATCTCTTATTTAGACCTCATATGTGTGAAGTCCTTCTCTTCCCTTCTCCCACCCAGGTCAGAAGAGGAGTTTACCAACATTGAAAGAAAAAGATAACAATATGACATCTTTAAAAGATCTACAGGGATACTGAGGATACTGAGTCCTGAGCATCCTAAAGAATCAAAGTTTCGATGTGCTGAATATGTGATCTCAGAGGTCATCCATCCTCTCTCTAAACAGAATCTTTTTCATAATATACTTGACAAGGGATTCTACCTTCTCTTGAAGAACTCCGAGGGCAGTGTACACTCTGTTTGAAAAGTTGTGTTAGGAAATTTTTCTTATATTGAGGTGAAATCAAACTTTCTCCTCTACTAGTTACTACTAGTTCTGCTCTCTGGGACTAAGCAAAACAAGTATCCATCCCTCTTTATTGTGGTAGTACTTCAGCTATTTCAAAAATAGTTCTCACTGTCTCCAGAATAAACATCGTCCCGCTCTTTAGCAGTTGTATTTTATTAGCAGCAAAAGTTTATAACTTTTATCACTACCACAGATAAGTTACACAGAGCATGATCTTGAGGACCTTTGTTACCCTAGAACTCCTATTTCCCTTCTCTGGATTTATATATATATATTGCTTAGAAAATGCACCTCAAATACTTTTTCCCTTTTATTAAGCATAATGTTATGGGATTCATCATAATGTTTTGAAAGTGAATATGTTCTCTAAGTTATCATTCTTTTGACCACTGTGTCTCTCTGTTTGTCAACGAAGGGCAGGGAGGATTTGTTGAATGAGATATTTCCTTGAGATTTGGGGGGTATTTGAGGAGGATTGTCTTTTCCTCTAAATTGTTAGCTATGGGAAAAATATGCTATGGGCTTTATCACTTTTCTGATTAATTCTCAGTACTTTTCATTTTCTACCTTCTCTACCTCTCCTTCCAACTAGCATAAAGTTCTTAAGAAGAAAAGAAAGATATAATCTCTCAGTGTTTAAGTCTTTTCCCTCTTTTTCTTTCTTTTTCCCTATAAAGGGAGAGTTTTAAAAATGTACCTATGTTGGGAAGTGTGACATGCCATATACCCTTTTAAAAAGTTAAGAATGATTCTCTGATCTATCTTTTAAGAGTATTATGTCCTTCCCAAACCACTTGCCTTTGCTAACTAGCAGCTGTTTTTCCACAGCTGCAGTAAATAAAATTTTTTAACTATCACAAAAAAGTTACCCTGGAAAAGTTTTTCAAGATTCGGTTCTAAGACAGTTCATACCCTTATCAGAAGAAAACAATTTAAACACGGGTTTAAAAAATCATAAATTGGTTTCAAGTTAACAAGAATGTATTCCACTTCCCACTTTCTTCAATTTCATTTCATTTCAACATGTAATTTGTTATTCAGTCATTTTAGTGATGTCCAGATCTCTGTGAGTCCATTTGGAGTTTTCTTGGCAGAAATGCTGGAATAAATTGCCATTTCCTTCTCCAACTCATTGTATAGATGAGGAAACTGAGACAAATAGGGTCAAGTGATTTGCCCAGGCTCACACAGTTAGAAAGAGTCTAAAGCTTGCCTTGAACTCAGGTCGTCCTGTCTCCAGGCCCGGAACTTTATCCCCTGTGCCACCTGAATGATAGCAGGAGTGTCTCTCACCCCAGAGCTGGGTGACTAGTTCAGTGTGGGCTTAGGAAGGTCTCTAAAATCACTTTCATCTAAACAAAAGGAAGGTTTAACAGAATTACAACACTCCTACCCATACTCACCCATGCACTCACACATATAATGGTTTTGGCAAAGAAACTTAAGAGAAATAGGAGGGATCGAGAAGGGCAGAAGGAAAGAAGGGAAAAAAAGAAAGAGTTTGCAGTCTGAGTTACAGAAAGGGAAGAGAAGTGGAGAACAGAGTAAAATATATCCCTTTTTAAGTCACCAGGCAAGCTTTCTCACTTTTATCATAGTATGTTTTATAGAGGGGTCTGGTAAAGGAAGAAAAACATACAAAAGGACAAGATAAGGGGAAAAGTAGTAAGGCAAAAATAGATTAAAAGTCAAAATTCAATAAATGTATTTAATAAATAAGTATAATAAAATATAAAAAATAAATATTTTCATAGAGTTAAAATAAGGAACTATAACAAAATCTATTATGTGTCAGCTGAATTCATGCATGTATAGCATGATTTCAGATGTTATAGTAAATTCATACATGATAAAATGGATAAGCAGAAAAACTATTACATTTATAAGTCCCATAGATAATGAATCAATATCAATATTTAATATATACACATAGAACTTCCACAGCCTTTAAATATTTAATGGAAAAGTTAAGCGAATATCAGAGATGAATAGTAAAATTATGATAGTGGTTGACTGTTATATACTTTTTCAGACCTAGATAAATTGATTCAAGAGAAAAATAAGAAATAAATTAAAATTCAGATAGAACTTTTGAAATATGAGGGATAATAGATCTCTGGAAGTTGGATAGAACAGAAAGTTTAATACACTTTCAATTCTAATACACAGTTATATTTGCTAGTTATGGCAATAAAACAAAAATAAAAAAAATCAAAGGAATAAGTATTTGAAGAAAGGGAAGGAAATGATTGCTTTAAGGAGACAATATTATGATTTACTTAGAGAATCTAAAAAAATCAACTAAAATTAATTGAATAATAAATTTAGCAAAGTTGCAATATATTTTTAAAAAACCACATAAACATTAGTCCTGTATATTATCAAGAAACCCCAGCAAGAAGAGATAGAATAAACAATTCTGTTTAAAAATCTACAGTATATATAAAACATTTAGAACACACACACACTAGAGGAAGACAATATACAGAAATAAAGATAAGCTTAAATAATTGAAGGACTAATTATTGTTCATAAATATTCCTAACCAATTTAATAAAAATAGAAAAAAACATTTCATTTATTCAGTATTGGACTAATTAAACTACCAATGATTATTTAATACTTTGAACTTAGGGACTTCTCATTGTGCATATTTTGTTTTGCTGTCTCTTATACATGGTCTTCCTGAGAAAGACTAAAAATATGTGTTTTAATCATTATTACAAACATGCACTCTCTCCTCATAGATTCCACCCTGCCAAAGATCAATATTTTTGTTATCTCTCACAATAAATACACATGTTATGACAAAACAAGTTGCCACAATGGCCATGTCCAAGTCTGCCTGTCTCATTCTGTAGTTTGTCTATCACATTTTTAATAGGAGACAGTGACCTAAGTCATCTTCAGTGCTCTGATTTCATGGTTTATCTTTGCATTAATCAAAGTTCCAAAAACTTTCAAATTGTTTTAAAAAAAAATAAAACTCATTAGTTTGTTTTAGCCTAATTTCTGTGAAAGCTTTAATTACTGAGTCATATTTTGTTAATCTACTTACTTGCCTTTCTTGTATTTTTATTCTTAAACTTGCTTCTAACTGCCCTGATCTGTTTTCTTTTGAAGAAATAATTCAAATTCTTTCCTTTTGCTGAAAAACCATATTTTTAAACTGATAATTAAGCTTAGGTTTGCAGTTGTATTTTTTTTTTGATAAGACTACCTCCTTTTTTTTTCTCTTTAGAATGGCATATCTCTTTCTTTCCTTTGATTTCTTATGGTCAAAGAATAATCTTGGATGCTTCTGACCAGTTTTCCTTAGTATATGAGAAGTTTTCTGTTGACTGACTGAGATCTGTCCTTTAATTGAATTCTGGCATTTCACTGACAAAACATCTTGATTCATTTAAAATTTAGTTTCTCTTTGTGCTTGTCTTTTTTATTTTATCAATGTGATATTCACCAACTGCTTCTATTAAGCCTGGGTAATTTCACTGAATTATTTTTTATGCAATAATATTCATTTTAAAATTTCATCATGTTTCTTAGAAAGTCCTCTATACAGTTTCTTTGTTAAACCTTCTCATCAAATCATCCCCATTTACCCTTGCTTGGTTTGTTGACCTCTCAGCTGTTATCCCCAACAGTCACTAACATATTGTCAAGTGAATGTTCCTTGAAGGCAAGAATAATTTCACTTTTTTATTTGTATTTTCAGGGTTTAGTACAGTATTTGTCAGATAGCATGTACTTAATAATTACTTGATGATTGATTGACTAAATAACAATTTAGATTCACAACCTATGATTTTTGCACATTGTATTATTCATAAAATTTGGTTTAAATGTTTGTCATAAAAAGATTTTTCCAAATGTTTATTTAATAAATTAATTGATCAATTTATGATATCTTTGAAGCTCAAATAAATATTACATGCTTTATTGATGCTAAAAAACTACAATTTATATGTTATTTTATGAGGGATATCCAAATATGATCATTTAAAACAAAAAATACACTTTATTCAATTCAAGTCAACAAACATTTATTAAACACTTTCTATATATTCTAGCACTGTGCCAAGTACTAATTGTAAGACAAAATCTGGGGCAGAACTGCTAAATACTAAAGGGATCCAAACTGTATGAAAGTTTGAAAATATGTAACCAAATAAAGAAAAATGCAGTAAAATATAGTTAACACTATATTTCAAAACTAAATAAAAAAGCTGTCCATAAGAATACTTCTGTAAAGATTAATGGCCCTATTTATGAGTTTGACACCCCTGAAATAGTGTTCAGTGTTCAGATTTGACAAAAATTATATTTCTCTTCATTTGTGGCTGCTATTTACATATGATGTTACCATATATGTATCTAATGTTAACATGTCACTTTAATATATGGACTTACAGTGAAATCAAATAATAAAAAGAAAAAGTTTCATCTGTATAATTCTAAGGAGAAAATATTTAAAACAAATATCTTTTTTTTCTTTTTCCAGTTAAGTGTTACATAATATCTTAGTTTTTTAATGGATTATTGATGTTTAGAAAGCATTTTGGGTGGAAAAGCAGTTTGTGTTAAATGATTTGCCTGCATCACACAGCTACTAAGTGAGGCTTGATTAGAACTCAGGTCCTTCAAACTACAGGGGCTCTAATTACCTATCTGCCCCAAAAATTATTTTTCATGGAATAAGGGGACTTCATTCAAAATTTACTCAAGATAGAATTTAGCAGCTTTATTTGGCCATTAACTCTTCCCAGAATAGCTTGTGACAAATGTCTAATTGAAATAAATATTGCCTTTGATCAGTTCCCAAGAATGGATTATTATCTGCCTCTAAATTATCATTTCACATTACATAAATAAAATAAAACTGTAAGCTCTTTATAAACATCATATCCCAATGGATAAAAAACTGGTTTCAGAATCAGTAAGATTGAGTACAAGTTCTGACCCTGTTACTTACTAAACATATGACCTTGATTTCTCATGGTACCTGCAACTCTCTATGAATATGGGTTGCAGAAAGGATACCAATCTACAGTGGTAAATGGTGTTTCCTTATTTGGAATTTTCTATCAAAAAAAATAATAATAAAAGGTCTAGTACCTATTCCTCTCCTTGAGTTGCAAGGGAGGCTAAAGATGAATTAGTACAACCACCTATTCTACTAATGTAAGAATTTTTTTGACAAGATTCCTGATATGTATTTCAATGTCTATAGAAATAATTCTAGTGATATTGGGCTCACCACTTCTCAGGGGAAATTGGTAAGTTGTTAGAAGAATTATATTGAAATTAAATTTTTCTCCCTCTGATTTATACACATTGCTACTAGTTTTGCCAGTCAGAATTTACTGGGAGTAAAAGTATTCCCTATTTCACAGGACAGCGTTTAAAAATCTGTGAAGAGAGATATTATGATACTCCCATTCCCCATTCTTTCTATCTAGGGTAAATATTCCCAATTTCCTCAATTATTATTAATATGCCAAGTTTTCAAAACAACTCAAAAATCTGAACAATTCTCTTCTGAAAGTTCTCCAAATAGTCATCCTTAAGATGTGTTGCTTAGAATATAGTCTTAGCATTAATTAGCATAAATTATACTCTTTAAATGTATTGGGATTTACATATCCTAAATGGGATCTTCTTTGGTTATTTTAATATCTTCTAAGATTCCCTTAGGTTTTTAAGCAGCCACATTCCAACGGTGGCTCACAATGAGCTTGTGAGCAATGAAAGCACAATGACTCTTTCACATGGCTTACAAATCTATCCATCATCCTACCTTTATTTAATTGGATTTTTGAGTTTAAAAATGAGAATTCACTATTTAACTTGGTTAAAGTTTATCTTGTTTCCCAAGTTTGAATCATGTGACTTACAATAATCATGATTTCTATGATTTCTTCCAAGTGGATAATAAGAGATGTTAAAGGGGACAGACAGGATAGGAAAGTTCCTGTTTTCTGCCCTCTCTTCCAAAAAGAAGAACAAAGAACAGAAGCACAGCAACAACAAGGAAAAACTTTGGGTCACAATAGCCTACAACACAATGCTTAAGTTCATGAAAAACTTCTCTATCTGGGCATCTAGAAGATACTGCCTGATTATTCTTGGGGAATGAGTGTTTTGTGGCTCTTAAATGTTCCCTCCTGCTAATCTACTAAACTTTTTGTTGTTGTTCAGTGCCATAGGGTACCATTTAGTTGCCCTAATCTGTTTGATAGGTTTGGAAAATAGCAATATCATTCCATCCTTGTGTGAAATATCCACACAAGATATTTCAAAGAACCTCTCAACCCTAATGGCCAATAGGTCCACATAGGAACAAGCAACTTTTGTTTATCTTATGTCTCACCTATTTTGTCACTACTAGGTACTAGAAGAGGGGAAAAAAATGACATAAAAATAAAATCATGAATGCACCTCTGGATATCAAAATATCATCTAGTGACTAAGATTAAGTTTAGGGAAGCTAGGTAGCATTTTGGGAAAACTAGGTGATGCAGTGTCAGGTATGAAATCAGGAAGACCCATATTCCTGAGTTTAAATCTGACTCAAACACTTAATAGCTGTGTGACTCTGGGGCAAGTCACTTAACTAATTAATGATAGTCTTAGTTTCCTCATTTGTGGAATTTGTATCATTTTGATCAATTTGTAAAATGATCTAGAAAAGGGAATGGTAAAACATTCCAGTATCATTACCTACAAAACTCCAAATGGAATCATGAAGAGTTGGACACAAGTGCAAAAGAAAAAAAAAAAAAAAACCTGAAAAACACCAAAGTTAAGTTTCAACAGAACACTCACAGGAAATGAATAGTGGAATTTAGTAGTGCATTATTTACTTGTCTGTGTTTATTATATCAAACAATGAGTTGACTGTTTTTTTTTTCCTTAACTGACAGAATCAGCTAGTTATTTTCTTATGCTTTAGACACATCCATTAATAAGGATTCAAAATGGATACTACCTGCACAGTTGAATTTCTGTACATTACTTCATAGTAATCATATTTGACAATCTAGTTACAAAATTCTAAATAGTAACTAAGAATATGATAATCTAATATTAATGCCTTTTTAAAGAAAAAGGACACAAATTCCAATCAATTAGTATCATTTATCTGAGTCTGTTTTTTTCAAAATGAACATTAGCAATGAGCACAAAACAATTAATCTCTAGACAGTACAACTATGAGTTATTTTGTTTGTTATGTCCTATTATCTGACTTCTTTACTTCTGAATGTTCATATGTAATATATATATATAAATTTCAAAATACATAAGCCTTGTATATTATTCTATAATTATATAACAGGGAATATTCTACATATAATCATAAATGGAAATTGGATTTGTTCAAAATATTAATCTGCCAAATATTCATGCAATTAAAACTCTATTCACTATAAAACATTTGTTTCTGTTCTAAATAGTAAATTGTCAAAGGACTCTTGACTACTTATCTACAGATGAAAAATAATGTTAACACTGTAAAAACAAAGTTTGTGTAAGAGAAAATTCAGAGCTATAACTAGTAAATGTTTCATTTACAGGTAAGATTGAGAAAAAGAAAACTAGAAATGTTGAGACCATAACCCACATTCATGAGAGTGGGTTATGGTCTCAACGTTTCTAGTGTTCTTTTTTTTATTTTATTTTAAATATTTTAAAAGTTCAAAGTATTGATTCATTCAGAACAAAGCATAAAACTCAAATCAATTTAATTGATTAATCAGTGTAAAACTATCTATTAGAATGTGAGATGCAAAAATTATGGGTTTTTATTTGTTTGTTTGCTTTTTAATTTAGCACAATCATGAAGAAACAAAACCTAACAGGAGTTCTAGTAGTTCTCAAGCAGGGATGGGAAATGAAATCACTGAAAACAGGAAGAAAGGTAAAAAACAATAAAACCTCAAAAGGTCTCAGAAGAGGAAAACCATAGATAAAGATTGAAGAAGAAGAATAAAATTTACTTCTAATTAGATCTAGTTCTCATACCTCTAAAAAAAGAGAAAGAGAGAGGGAGAATATACATTCATCTTATCATTCCTAACATTTTACCTAAGATAAGTGAGCAAGTATAAATTACAAAGATACTTGGCATGTTAGAGTGAAAGATCATCACATTTAGAATTACATAATAGATTACATATTACATATTATTACATATTCTGTTTCTGCCACTATAAATTGATGAAATTGAGAATCAAATGAATGAAATGTTTTGACCTAGATTATCCAGTAATCAAAGCTGGTAAATCAAACACAGATATTCTGACTTCTAATCTAATCTTCCTATTGGGCAATCTTGGTTTAGTAGCATTATAATTTGTGCTCTCTGTGATATTAGCCTTCTAGACTTGCATATCCCCAATTTTAAAAGTTAAAAAATATAAACCATAACAACTAATAATAAATTAATGAAATGTACAACAAAGTTAACTTTAATTCTTAAGTAATATTTTGTATCTTGTTAGTTTCCTTTTTTAACTGGATAAATTAATGGTATTTTTTTCTATTTTAAGGGATCAAATAATCACATTTTAACTCTTACCCAAAAATTAGGGTTACTTACCAAAGTAATATCTTTAATGTTGCATGACAGTTTTAATTGTAAATACACAGTTATTGTTTAGAGTGTTTCATTTTGTATAATAATTTAGATGTCAAGAGAAGTGAAGTTTGGAGTGGGGTAATTTTATTTAAGCTAAAAACTGTTTAACCCTCAACTACAAATAGGTAGGAACTGATAACCAAAATCCAGTCATTTCTATATGTAGACATGCAAAAGGATAAAAAGTCATCCAGTCTTGCCTTTGAAAGTTTATACTGGAGATGGAGCGAAGATGGTAGAGAAAAGCCAAAAAGTTATCTGAGCTCTCTCCAGTTTCCCTCAGGAACATTAAATCAAGCCTCTAAATGGTTGTAGGAGCAATAAAACCCACAAAAAAGTTGGAAAGAAACTCTTTTCTAGCTTATGATAATTTAGAAACTCTTCAGGAAATATGTCTCACTGTTACTAAAGGAGACCAAAGCCAATGAAGTCATATCAATGTTAATCATATGCATCAAGTTGTAAAGCATTCATATTCTTAGAGAAGTTAGTGAATTACAGGAAGAAATAGAGAGCAAAACTATACTAGTGGAAGATCTCAACCTCCTCAAAACAGAACTCAATTAATCTAATGATAAAATGCAATAAAAAGTTAAGAAGATCAAGAGTATTTTTAAAAAGTTACATATGAGATATTTGGAGAAAGTTGAATAAGGATAGAAGAGAAAATATCTTTTTCTCAGTGGTACATAGAATTGATACAAAATTTGACCATATTCTAATATATTAAAACATCACAATTAAATGCAGAAATATTAAATGCAGCTTTCTTTCACATCTGCCTTTATTCTTAATCAACTCAAAGATATTTCTGAATGTTAACAAAGACATAATCTAAAGAAAGCATAAAAATTATGGTTTATATGATTTGACAAGACTACTGTTGATAAATTTTATATCATTAAGTTCTGTGAAAAGAATTTGAGTTAAAAAAATGAAAATGAATGTATACTTCTAAAACAATTTGCCTTATTTTTGTCAATTGATATTTAACAAGTTTAAAAATTATTTTGATATTACAAAAATGTCTAAAGCCCAAAATATATGGAACAAAGAATAATGGAAAGAATTAAAAAATAAATAAATTTACCCTAAAATACTAGTGAATTAAACA
The DNA here is from genome assembly GCF_016432865.1 of Antechinus flavipes. Lineage (NCBI taxonomy): Eukaryota > Metazoa > Chordata > Mammalia > Dasyuromorphia > Dasyuridae > Antechinus > Antechinus flavipes. The sequence goes on along the minus strand of NC_067400.1, from coordinate 109,757,797 downwards.
ACAAATCAGAATAGCAATCAACAATTTCATCAGAAAATGACAAATAATGAGACAACATACCACAATTTATGGGGTAAAGCTAAAGCAGTTCTTAGAGAAATTTTTTATCTCTAAATGCTTATATGGACAAAGTAGATAAAGAAGAGATTAATGAATAGGGCACACAATTTAAAAAGCTAGAAAATGAACAAATTACAAATTCCCAATTAAATACCCAAGCAGAAATTCTAAAAATCAAATGAAAGATTAATAAAACTGAAATTTTAAAAAAAATTGAACTTATAAGTAAAACTAAGACCTGGTTTTGTGTGAGAAAAAATAATAAAATAGACAAACTTGTGGTTTATTTGATTAAACAAAAATAAATAAGACAACCAAATTTTCAGTATTGAAAATGAAAAAGATGAATTAATCACCAATGAAGGAAAAATCAAAGAAATAATTAGGAGCTATTTTGATCAACTCTGTGCCAATAAATCTGACAATCTAAGGAAAATGGATGAATATTTATAGATGTATATAAAATGCCTAGATTAACAGGAGAGGAAATAAAACATTTAAATAATCCTATTTTAGAAAAAAGAAAATGAACAAGCCTTCAATGAACTAATTATAATGGGCTGAGGCTCGAGTTGATGTACTGAGGTCCCAAGAACGTGAAGCTAAATAGTAATTGGACCATACTCTATTAATATATATGCTTAGAGAAAGAATGGCCCCCGCCCACTCTTTGTGCAAGTCCTGATGTGTATAGGAAATGACGATTTTGGTGGGTGGAGGCAAGGGGTCGAAGAGGGAAGCAGAAAGAGAGACTGCTGACTGTCATCTTGACACAGCTGCTTGCATTGCTATCCCAACCACTCTTCACCTCTGATCCCCCTCTGCTAGCTGGCTTCCAGTCACAGCTGCCCACAGTGCTATCGCAATACTTCTTCACCTCTACTGAGAATAAAGATTGATGATTTTTCCCTTAACCTGAATTTCTGACTCCAGCTGATTTTAAATACGCTGTTATCACATTTGGCGCCCAACGTGGGGCTGTTTTTCATTCCCTGTGGCAAAACTGTCCATTCATGTCTTTTATAAGGCTCAGCTAAGTTAATGCTGGGCACTGAAAAGGCAAATCTTTTCATACCCTCCTTATCCAGAGGGATAGAATAGAAACAATCCTTAATATCTATGACCCAAAGAGGCCATTTTCTAGGCAACTGAGTAGGAGATGGAAGTCCAGGCTGAAGAGTTCCCATAGTTTCCATCTGTTCATTCACTTTTCTTAAATCAGTGAGCATCTTCCATTTTCCAGATTTCTTTTTTACAACAAACACTAGGGAATTCCAAGGACTTAGAGAAGGTTGTAAATGCCCTTGTTCAAGCTGCTCCTGTACTATATCTAATAAGGCCTGAATTTTATCACTACTTAAGGGCCACTGTTCTATCCACACTGACGTATCAGTTTTCCATTACAAGCCCTTGGTCTCCTACCACTGACTTTTCAGGAGGATTATGAAATAGAAATAAATTTCCTGTTCAAGCAAGCCCTCACACAAGCATTTGCCATTATGGGTGTGCCACAAGCAATAAAAACAATGGTCCTGCATATACCTCCAAACATTTTGCATGTTTTTGTGCACAGCATAAAATTTTACCCTTGGCATACCCTTTAATCCTCAAGGACAGGCAATAGTAGAGAGGAAAAACAGAGACATTAAGACACTGCTCCAAAAACAAAAGAAAGGGGGAGCCACAGGTAACCCTAGAGAACCTCTAAATCTAACCCTTTATACTATTAACTTCTTGATTTTTGACAAAGATGCACTGGCTCCGGCAAACAGGTTTTATAACCCACCAGAAGGGCAGTGTCCAGTGCAAGCAACTCCACTATCTTTAGATAATCGTCAAGTGATGTGGAGAGACCCAGAAAATGGTGAATGGAAGGGACCAGATAGGCTAACTGCTTGGGGGAGAGGGTTTGCTTGTATCTCTACAGATGGAGAAGGAATCAGATGGGTGCCAATGAGCCATATTCGCCTTGTCCATCACAGAGAGAAGGAGCAGACCCTTGAAACGAAGAAGAGCCAAGAAATATCAGGTGGTTCTGTTGCTGATTGTGCTCACCATTGAAAGAGCGTGGCAGTTATGGCGTTTGACTCATGGACATAAAAAATTGTTGGACTTGAAAACACTCAGGAATCATTGGCTTCTCTAAGACATGATAAGATTGTTGTAGGACTTGAAAGCCCTCAGGAATCATTGGATTTTCTGAGAAATGATAAGACTGTTACAAAACTTCAAAATCTGCTGTAATCATTAGATTCCCTAACATATAAAAAGCCTTTGGCAGGACTTCAAAAACTTGGGGGGATCATTGGATTCCCTGACATGTGAAGCAATGGACAATAGATTGGTTTTGGACTATTTCTGGGCTGCTGAAGAAGGAGTATGTGTGACTGGTGTTTACATACCCTCCTTCTAGGACTTCTAGCAATCTTTTACAACACCATGTTGATTTATATTGCTTGTTTTACTGTTACTTGCGTGTACAATTCATGTTTGTTACACCACATCAAGCCTGCACTGACTGTGGAGAGAGTCATCACTAATAGCCTCTGCGTTATTACTGTGGGCTTGTGTAATACCTCCCATGCTGATGGGTTTGTGCATAATAAGACCCTTCAGCCCAGAAACCCGCTAGCAACCCCTACTTCCCTTTGGTGCTTTTCATCTCTCTTCCTGAGATGTCAGGGAGGGCATGATTATCTCCTTTTTAGTGCTTTCACCTCCCTTCCTGGGAAGTCAGGGGGATCGTGATCACCTCCTCTTTGGTGCTTTCACCTCCTTTCCTGAGAAGTCAGGAAGGGTATGATCACCTCCCCTTGGGGGCTCTGACCTCCCTGAGGAGTCAGGGATGGCATGACCACCTGTGTTCTAAAACAAAAGAAAACAGGAGATGTAATGGGCTGAGGCTCGAATTGATGCACTGAGGTCCCAAGCACGTGAGGCTAAATAGTAATTGGACCATACTCTATTAATATATATGCTTGGAGAAAGAATGGCCCCTCCCACTCTTTGTACAAGTCCTGATGTGTTGTATAGGAAATGATGATTTTGGTGGGTGGAGGCAAGGGAGCAAAAAGGGAAGCAGAAAGAGAAACTGCTGGCTGGCATCTTGACACAGCTGCTCGCATTGCTATTGTGACCGCCCTTCACCTCTGATCCCCTCTGCTAGTTGGCTTCCTGTTGCAGCTGCCCATAGTGCTATCGCAATCCTTCTTCACCTCTACTGAGAATAAAGATTGATGATTTTTCCCTTAACCTGAATTCCTGACTCCGGCTGATTTTAAATACACGATCATCACAACTAACTATCTAAGAAAAAATTTTCCAGGTCCAGATGGATTTACAGGTGAATTTTATCAAACATTTAAAAAGCAATTAATTCCAATACTATATAAAATAGGCAAAGAAAAAGTTTGATCAAATTATTTTTGTAACACAAATATAGAGCTGACATACACCAAGAAGACCAAAAATAGTGAAAGAAAATTATATACCAGTTTCCCTGATGAATTTTGATGCAAATAATTAAACAAAATATTAACAAAGAAATTATAGCAATTTATCATGAGGAAAATACAATGTGACCAGGTAGAATTTAGACCAGGAATTCAGAGTTGGTTCAATATTAGGAAAATTTTTAGCATAATGGACCATAACAATAATAAAACTAACAGAAATCATATGACTATCTCAATAGATGCAGAAAAAGTTTTTGACAAGAGACAATACCTATTTCCTATTAAATATATTAGAGAGCATAGGAACAGAGTTTTCCTTAAAATGATAGTAACTATCTAAAACAATGAGCAAGCATTATATGTAATGGAGATAAAGTAGAAGCTTTCTCAGTAAGATCAGTGGAGAAACAAGGATGCCCATCATCATCATTATTACTCAATATTGTATTAGAAATATTGACATTAACAATAAGACTATATGATGATCAATTTTGATGGACGTGGCTTTCTTCAACAATGACATGATCCAAACCATTTCCAATTGTTCAATGATGAAGAGAGCCATCTACACCTAGAGAGAGGACTGTGGAAACTGAGTGTGGACCACAACATAGCATTTTCATCTTTTTATTGTTGTTTGCTTGCATTTTCTTTCTCAGTTTATTTTTCCTTCTTCATCTGATTTTTCTTGTGCAGCAAAATAACTGAATATATATGTATTGGATTTAACATATAATTTAATATATTTAACATGTATTGGACTACTTGCCATCTAGGGGAGGGGGTGGGGGCAAAGAGGGGAAAATTTGAAACAGAAGGTTTTGCAAGGGTCAATGTTGAAAAATTACCTGTCCATATGTTTGGTAAATAAAAAGCTTTAATAAAAATTTTAAAATATTAAGAGAAAATTTAAAAAAAAATTGGGGATGATATTAAAAGGAGAAAAAGAAATTGAAGAAATAAAAATAGTGAATGAGGAAACAAAAATATTATTTGAAAATGATATGATAGTACAATCCTAGAGAATCACCTAAAATCTACTTGAAATAATTAACAACTCTGGCAAATATACAGAGAATAAAATAAACCTATATAAATCACCAGCATTTCTCTCTCTCTTTTTCTTTTCTCTCTCTCTCTCTCTCTCTCTCTCTCTCTCTCTATATATATATATATATATATAGTATATATATATATACACACACACATATATATGTATATATGTATACATATATACATACATTTATACATATATATCTATACATTTATACATATATATGTAATCAACATATTTCAAGAGATAAAAAAAGAAATTCAATTTAAAATAATTGGAAACAATATAAAATATATGGGAATCTACCCATCAAAACCCAGAAACTATATGAACACAATAACAAAACACTTTTCACACAAATAAAATCAGGTCAAAACAACTGGGAAAATATTGCTCATGGATGGGAAATAATATAATAAAATGACAATTCTTCCTAAATTAATTTACTTATCCAGTATATACTAATCAAACAACCAACAAATTATTTTAAAGAGCTAGGAAAAAATAATAACAACATTCATTTGAAAGAAATAAAAGTCAAGAATATCATGGTATTTAATGAAAAAAAAAAGCAAAGGAACTTGACATAACCATATAAGATCTAAAACTATATTATAAAGCAGCAATCATCACAATTATTTGGTAGTGGCTAAGAACTAGAATAGTGGGGGTGGAGCCAAGATGGTTGAGAGGAAACTTATCTCTGTTTGAGCTCCTCCTAGTGTCCCTCAGATCAATACCAGATAAGGCCTCTGAAATTGTTTTGGAAAACTCCTTACAAAAAATGATAGGAACAGGAAACTAATTCATTGAAAAATAGAATCTGTGAAATAGAAAAAAATGCAATCAACAAAACAATACATTTAAAAGTTCAATTTGCCAAATGCAAAATGAGATAAAAAAGCTAACTAAAGAAAATAATTCACTAAGAACAAATCAAAGTGAATGACTCAATGAGACTTCAAGAATCAGTCAAACAAAACCAAAAAAAAAAAAAAAGAAGAAGAAGAAGAAAATGTAAAATGCCTCATTGGAAAAATAACTGACCTAAAAAATAGATCTGAGACAATCTAAGGATTATTTGACTTCCTGAAAACCATGATGAAAAAAAGAGGCTAGATATCATCTTTGAGGAAATCATCAAGGAAAACTGCCTGAATATCCTATAACCATAGGGTAAAATAGCCATTGAAAGAATTCACTGATCACCTCCTGAAAGAGACTCCAAGGGACACCATAGCTAAATTTCAAAATTATCAAATCATGAAGAAAATACTGCCACAGCCAGAAGGAAACAATTCAGATATGAAGGAACCAAAATCAAGATTACCCAGGACCTAGCAACTTCCACTTTAAAGGGCAGAAGGGCCTGTAATATTCCAAAAGGAAAAGGAACTTGGATTGCAGCCAAGAATCAACTATCCAATAAAATTAAGAATAATCTTTCAGGTGAAAAGATGGACATTCAATGAAACAGATGAATTTCATTTATTTCTGATGAAAAAACCAGAACTGAACAGAAAATTTGATTTTCAAATATAGAACTCAAGAGAATCATGAAAAGATAAAAAGGAAAGAAAAAATAACTTTCTTTTAAAAGTTAAAAAGCTTATATACCTATGAATAAATGATATGTTTAACTCTTGAGATCTGTACTTCTGTTATGGGTATACATAGAAGGTGCAGTTATAATTTGATTTTATTATGATGATATAAAAACAAAATGAGAAGGGAGATTCTACTGGAAGAAGAGGAAAATGGAGTTAAAATGGAGTAAATTACATTTCATGAAGAGACAAAAAAGACCTAGTACAACTGAAGGAAAGAAGGGAGGGAGATGAGTATTGTATAAACTTACTCTAATCAGATTTGGCATAAACAGAGAACATCAGACATATTTAGCTTCACACCGTAGCTTGTCTCACTTCATAGAGAAGTAGGAAAGAAAAGGGGAAAGGAAAGAGGTAAGCTAAAATAAAAGAAAACAGAAGTAACAGAAGAAAAGTATAAGAAAGGGGGAGGAGCTATAAAAGGACAGGGCTGCTTGAGGGATGGAGTGGTCAGAAGCAAAATATTATGGAGCAGGGAAATGGAAAAAGGGAAGGGAAAAATATAAATGGGAGTAAAAAAGATGGCAGGAAATACAGATTTAGTAATTATGCCTATGAATGTGAATGGGATGAACTCTCCCATAAAACAGCCACATAAGGCAGATTGGATTAAAAATTAGAATCCTACAATTTGTTGCTTACAAGAAAATCATTTAAAGCAGAGTGATACATTTAGAATAAAGGTAAAAGACTGGAGCAGATCTATTATGCGTCAGCTGAAGTAAAAAACAAAAACAAAACAAAAGCAAAAATAAACAAACAAACCAAAAAGAAAAAAAGCAGTAGAAAACCTGATCTCAGATCAAGCAAAGGAAAAAAAATAGATCTAATTAAATGAGATAAGAAAGGAAACTACATCCTATTAAAGATATAGATAAGAATGTAATATCAATATTAAACATAGATGCACCAAATGGTATAGCATCCCAATTCCTAGAGGAGAAGTTAAGAGAACTGCAAGAAGAAATTGACTCCAAAAGTATAGTAGTGGGGGATCTCAACCTTGCTCTCTCATAACTAGATAAATCAAATCACAAAATAAAAAAGAAAGAACAGAGAGAACTAGAAAAGTTAGGGATGATAGACCTTTGGAGAAAATTAAATGGAGACAGAAAGGAGGTTGCTTTTTTCTTCGAGGTCCATGAAACCTATACAAAAACTGACCATATAAAAACCTTATAATCAAATGTAAAAAGGTAGAAATAGTAAATGAATTTTATTTCAGGTCATGATGCAATAAAAATTACATACAATAAAAGGCCAAGGGAAATAAACCAAAAATTAATTGGAATTTAAATAATCTAATCCTACAGAATGAATGGGTGAAACAACAAATCATAGACATAATCAACAGTTTCATCCAAAAGAATGACAAGAATGAGACAACATACCAAAATTTGTGGGATGCAGCCAAAATGGTTGGTAGGGGAAATTTTACATTTCTAGATGCTTACTTGCATAAAATAGTGAGAAAAGATCAATGAATTAGGCTTGCAATTAGAAGAGCTAGAAAAAGAACAAATTAAATACCAAATTTAAAATTCTGAAGATAAAAGAGATTAATAAAATTGAAAGTAAAAAAAAACTACTTAATTGATAAACAAAACTAATAGTTGTTTTTTTTTGGGGGGAAAACAAAATAGATAAACTTCTAGTTAATTTGATCAGAAAAATTAAGAAAGAAAATCAAATTGTTAGTATCAAAAATGAAAAGAGAGAACTTTACACCAATAAAAAAAGAAATTGGAGCAGTAATTAGAAGCTCTTTTGCCCAACTGTATGCCAATAAATAAGATAATCTAAGTGAAATGAATGTTTACAAAAGTATAGCTTGTCCAGATTAACAGAAGAGAAATTAAATTACTTAAATCATCCCATCTTAGAAAAAGGAATTGAACAAGCTATTAATCAATTCTCTAAGAAAAATCTCCAGGCCAAGATGGGTTTACATTGAATTCTACTAAATATTTTAAAAACAATTAATTCCAATACAATAGAAATTATTTGAAAAAATTAGGGAAAGGAGTTCTACCAAATTCCTTTTATGACACTGATATTGTGCTGAGATATAAACTAGAGTGGGAAAACAGAGAAAGAAAATTATAGACCAATTTCTCTAATAGATATTTATGCAAAAATCTTAAATAAGATATAAGAAAGAGATTACAGCAAGTCAACCCCACCCAGAATAATACACCATGACCAAGTAGGATTTATACTAACAATAAAGGGCTGATTCAATATTAGGAAAACTATTAGCATCATTGACTACCAATAATCCCGCTGATTCAATATTAGGAAAACTATTAGCATCATTGACTACCAATAATCCCGCTAACAAAAATCATATGATTATCTTAATAGATACAGAAAAAGCATTTGATAAAATCCAATATACATTGCTATTAAAAACACTAAAGAGTATAGAAATAAATGGACTTTTCTTAGAAATAGTCAGTAGCATATATTTAAAACCATCAGTGAGAATCATATGTAAAGGGGGATAAAGTGGAACCATTAAGGTCAGGAGTTAAATAAGGTTGCCCACTAAGACCACTACTATTTAATATTTTATTAGAAATGCTAGCTTTGGCAATAAGAGAAGAAAAAGAGATTAAAGGAATGGAAGTAGGTAAAGAGGAAATCAAATCATCATTCTTTGCAGATGATATGATAGTATACTTAGATAACTCAAGAGAATCAACTAAAAAACTACTTGAAACCATGCAGAATTTTAGAAAAGTTGCAGGACACAAAATAAATCTACATAAATGATCAGCATTTTTATATATTACCAACAAAGTCCAGCGGCAAAAGATACAAAGAAAAATTCCATTTAAAATAACTGTAAATAATGTAAAATATTTGAGAGTCTAGCTGCTAAGGCAAAGTCAGGAACTATATGAACACAACTACAAAACACTTCCCACACAAATAAAGTCAGATTTAATCTATTGGGAAAATATCAAGTGCTCATGGGTAGACTGAGCAAATATAATAAAAATGATACTACTACCTAAATTAATGTACTTAGTGCCATGCCAAACTCCCAAGAAATTATTTTACATATCTAGAAAAAATAATAACAATATTCATATGTAAAAACAAATGGTCAAGAATTTCAAAGGAATTAATGAAAAAAATGCTAATGATGGTGGTCTGGCTGTGCCAGAACTAAAACTATATTATAAACCAGTGGTTATCAAAATCATTTGGTATTGGCTAAAAAATGGAGTAATTGATAAGTGGAATATGTTAGGCTGACAGGACAAAATAGTCAATGTCAATAGTAACTTAGTGTTTGAAAAACCTGAAGACCTCAGTTTTGGGGATAAGAACTTAGTATTTGACAAAAACTGCTGGAAAAATTGGAAATTAATATGGCAGAAACTAGACATTGACCCACACCTAACACCTAATCAAGGTCAAAATGGGTTCATGATTTATACATGAAGAGTGATATTATAAACCAATTAGAAAAATATAGAAGAGTTTACCTCTCAGATCTGTGGAGAAGGAAGTAATTTGTGACCAAAGAAGAACTGGAGATCATTATTGAATACAAAATAGATAATTTTGACTATATTAAGTTAAAAGTTTTTGTACAGAAACAAAAAACAACTAATATAGACAAGATTAATAGGGAAGCAATAAATCAGGAAAACATTTTTACATTCACTGGATCTGATAAAGGTCTCCTTTATAAAAATAGAAAATTGACTCAAATTTATATGAATTCAAGTTATTCTCCAATTGATAAATGGCAAAAGGATACGAACAGACAATTTTAGTTGAAAAAATTAAAACAATTTCTAGTCATATGAAAAGATGATCTAAATCACTATTGATCAGATAATGCAAATTAAGACAACTCTGAGGTACCACTACATACCTCTCAGATTGGCTAAGATGACAGGAAAAGATAATGATGACTGTTGGAGAGGAGGTGGGAAAACTGGAACACTGATATATTGTTGGTGGAACTGCAAACAGATCCAGCCATTCTGGAGAGCAATTTGGAACTATGCCCAAAGCGCTATCAAAATGTGCATACCCTTTGATCCAGCAGTGTGTCTCTGGGCTTATATCCCAAAGAGATCTTAAAGGGAAATGGACCCACATGTGCAACAATGTCTGTGGCAGTTCTTTTTGTAGTGGCAAGAAACTGTAAACTCAGTGGATTTCCATCAGTTGGAGAATGGTTGAATAAATTACAGTGTGTGAATGTTATAAAATATTGTTCTGTAAGGACTGATCAGCAGGATGATATCAGAGAAGACTGGAGAGACTGACATGAACTGATGCTAAGTGAAATGAACAGAACTAGAGATCATTATACATGGCAACAAGATTATACGATGATTGATTCTGATAGATATGGTTCTTCCAACAATGATATGATTCAGGCCAGTTCTAATGATCTTGTGATGAAAAGAGCTATCAACACCCAGACAGAGGGCTGTGGGTATTGAGAGTGGATTACAACATAGCATTTTTACTCTTTTTGTTGTGGTTTGCTTGTATTTTGTTTTCTTTCTCATTTTTTTTTCCTTTTTTGATCTGATTTTCATTTGCAGCAAGATAATTGTATAATATATACATGTATATTATTGGATTTAACTTATATTTTACCCATTCCAGCTAGGGGAGAAAATCATTAGAACAGGGATGGGGAAACTGGAACACAAGGTTTTTCAATGGTTAATGTCAAAAAATTATCCTTGTATATATTTTGAACATAAAAATTTTCAAGAAAAAAAGTGAAGCACTTGGGATATGACATTCTGAAAAATCAAGAATAATCTACCCAGCAAAACTTAGTATAATTCTTCAAAAGAAAAAATGGATATTAAATGAAGTTGAATCCTTTAAGCAGTCTTAGTGAAAATGACAGAGCTGACAAGAAAATCTGACTCTGAAGACTCAAGAGAAGCATAAAAAAGGGAAAATATGTAAGAAAAGTAATTAGAGACTTAATAAGTTAAAATGTATACATTCCTGTCATATAATGTCATACAATTCCTAGAAACTTTCTCCTTATTTGTGCAATTAGAAGGAATATAAAAACACAGAGAGTATGGACGTGAATTGATTTTGTTGGAAAATAAAAAAAAAAACTGTAAAACAGAATAAAGGAATAAGAAATAGGAATGCACAAGGAGAAGGAGAAAAAGAGAAACAGCACCACAGAAACCTAGATATAAAACAAAAATCAAGAGGAAAAGAATGATTTATGGTGTCAAAGCAGAAGAGCCAAGGAGGATGAAATTTGAGGAAAAAAAATTAGATTTTGCAGCAAAGAAATCACTGTATCTACCCAAATAAAAACTGTATGCAAGATTCTTTTTTCCCCAAATACTATCACTAAATTTGTTTATGGAATAATAATGTAACTGAAATGGGCAAGGGAATAAGCATTTTAAGTGTTCACTATGAGGCCAGTAAGTGGCACAATGGGTAGAGCAGTGGGTATGGAATCAGGGAAGATTGAAGCTCAAATCTGGCCTCAGATACAAGGCATTTAACACAAGGTTTCTTAAAGTGTGAGGTCACAATACACAATACATAGGGGATTATTTAATTCAATATGGGAGTGGTAAAAAATCTGGCAACATAAAACGTATCAAAAATTCTGTCAAGATTTAATTCTTTTTTTTTTTTTTTTGCTGAGGCAATTGGGGTTAAGTAACTTGCCCAGGGTCACACAGCTAGGAAGTTATAAGTGTCTGAGACCAGATTTGAATTTAGGTCCTGCTGACTTCAGGGCTGGTGCTCTACCCACTGTGCCACCTATCTGCCCCCAAGATTTAATTCTTTATATAAAAATAAACAAGTAAATCTATCTCATTAGTATACAAATTAGCTTTTATAGTTAATAAATTATAAACATAATTATAGCAAGGAATTGTTTTAAAATATTTTTTATGATTTATTATCTATAAATGTTTGATCTGTACAACTATTTCATATACCCAGAGGACCATATAAAAATTTCTCAGGACAAAAAAAAAAGCGGTGTCATGAGTGGAAAAAAATTAAGAAGCCCTCATTTAATCTCTGCCTCAAGTTTCCTTAGCTATAAAAGATATTTAGAGCATCTACCTCGCATAATTGTTATGAGATGATCAAATATGATAATATTTGTAATAGCACTTAGTAGGTACTATATCAATATTTATTCCATTTCCATTATTCCAAGAACTTTAGAAATATTTCAGTTGAAAATCTGAGGTTTGATCAGGACTTCCTACTGGTTATACATGTGGGTTTCATTATAGAAAATGCGTTTATATCACCAAGTCATTGTTCTGTATTTCACTGAAATACTTTGCATGTTAGTAGAGGAATTTTATTTTCCAAGATAAATCAATCTATCTCTGATGGCCTAACATCAATCTCTTTCTGGTTCTATTGTTTCTTGGCCATTACCATGGATACAGAAAGAATTGTGATTATTTAGTGATCAGGAATTTCTTAGTCTGGGTTCCTGGATAATCCAGAGAGAATCTTACTCAACAGCTAGATCCATACATTAGAGGTCAAATAACATGTAGCCAAACTGAAAATTAAATAAGAGTTTTGTGCCTGCGAAAGAAGGCTGCTCATAGAGAATAGCTTTTGAGAGTACAAATTTAGTTTTTAAAACTTTTCAGGCCCACTAACATTACAGACAATCTGTAACATTCTGTGGCAATTTGAAATAAGTAACATATTTCACAACAAAGAGTGCTATTGAGAAAGGGAGAAATAGTAAGGGAAAAATCAGGCTGGGAGTTTCTGGAGCAATATTTGCTATTCAGCTGGAATGGCTGGTTATTAAAATGAGAAAACATCTTCTACTCAAAGGCAGGCAAAAAGAGAACATGACCCAAAACTTCCGTAATTATTAAAGAAATCTGTTTAATCTAGGATTAGAATAACTTTGTTGAAACAAAACAAGCAGGTGTTTCTTGTCCAAGGACAACAAATAGTTGCTACAACTATAGGTAAGACCATCTGCTTTTCTGTGTCATCACATAGTTTTTTATGTATTTATACTATGCTATATACTAAACAGTATGAATAAATAAGTAATTATATGAGAACATATTATATATGTAGAAAGTATATACTGCATATGTTATAAATACTATATTATGTACTATATTTGTTATATATACTATATAAGTTCTATGTTATATATTTCAGTCAGAATGGGAGACTTCCTACTGTGGAAATTCTTTCAATCAATGCAGATTGTATTTGACTAAGCAAATGCCTGTCACATGAACAGCTAGTGTCAGAAAAGGGATAGATTATTTTCAATATTATCTCTCAATGAATTCATCCGACATTTATTTGTTCAGTATACATCCTTTCATATATTTGGTTTCTGAAGCATTTTAGCCACATCATCCAAATGAACATTTAAGTCATAATGATTTCTCCTACTGGTAAATGGGTGGAAAAGGGGAAATGGTATACAAATGAAATCAATTTATTTCTTTATGATGAAAGCTCATGAAATTATTAACCAAACTAGGACTTTTTCCTAGCTTTCATATTTTTAACTGACAAATAAAACTCTTTACTGAAGACTCTGCAAATCCCCCATTCCTATCATGCTTCTAGTATTAATATTAATTTTTATTTAAATTGTTCAAAATATCTTCCTCACTAAAATTATGTTTAATGTGATTGTGGTTGTTACTCTATCTTGAAACTTTTAAAAAATAAAAATCTGGGGCATTATGGTAACAGTAAATCCTACAGGGAGCTTTGACTAATGATTCATAATGAGAATTTGGTGTACTGACCTTGCTTTGACTCTCTGGATGCAATTTGTCATTTTAATACTAATGATACTGATAATTTTAACACTAATAGTCCTCTAGAGACCCACTGTAGCAGCCTGAGATGATCTCTGAGCATTTGATGGTCACATCTTAAAGAAATTTGAGTCACAGAAACAGAAACTCCATGTAGCCAAGCACTCTCTGCCCAAGTGAATTTGTTGTCTCAAAGGAGGCTCCTGAATCAGCCAGCCAGTAAGGAAGCAACACAGCTTGAGCTGTTTCAAATGACACTTGACCTGATTAATAATCTTCAGTGTTTTTTACAGCCCACAGGAGACACTCATAAGGTTTCTCCTCAACTCTTTTCCTTTTTAAATTCTCCCTGTGGGGATCGAGTGACTTTGATGACTAAAATATTTCCAACAGTATGTAAACATCAGCACTTCATACATTGCTGTTTTCTAATTCCTAGCATACCTAGTTCTCTAGCATTCTGAAGGGGAAAAAATCATCAGAAAATTGCTAACATCTTTTATCACTTGAAACCATATTCTTTATCTGACACAGTATGAAGCCCAAGTCAATTATGACAGCTAAGCCCAGTGAACTGAACAGAGCATTGATAGTTGGGAACATAGTTATAATGTCAGTTCTGGCAAAGGTAGCCTTGCTTTCAGTTTTAACAACTGCAAAAGGGGGCAGATAGTGAAAAAAATAATTAACTGTAAAGTCCTTTCAAAATGCTATAGCATAAATGGTGCTCATTTAGTCATACTTTCTGAGACACTAGGTTACTGGAGAAGACATCCAGGTACTTTTTAAAGAATAAGAATTTTTCAGCTCATTAGCACACCACATTTTTTTAAGGATACTATTTTCCAAACTTTATTCTATGGTAAGTCTTCCTTCTTCTCACACCCAGTGTAACTTTTATTGTCTACACTAAAATAAATTGCAAAAAAAGAGTGGAAGTCTGGGATATTATAATAAAGCAGTTTGTCAATGATGGAAAAATAAATTAGAATAAGACTACCATAAACTAAGACCAAAGAAGATATTATAATTCCTTGAAAATCTCTACATTTCTGGCACACTATAATTTTTGTGTAGCTGAAACTACCTTATTTTCTACTTAGATTTTAAAATTACCAAGATTGTATACTGAAAGGGAGAAACATTTTAGTTTGGAATTCAGGTTATATTTGTCAATCAAATCAATTAGAAGCAGGAAAATTTACAAGCTATTAAGTAGGAGGAGATGGAAGAGGCAAAGGGAAGCTAATGACCCTATAAGACATCAAATATCAGTGACACAAACTAAAAAGAATGAAAACAGAAATGGAAAAAAATGGAAAATATAAAAAATGGAAAAATAGGCGATCTGGAAAATACATACAGAAGAGACAATTTAAAAATTATTGGCCTACCTAAAAGCATGACCAAAAAGAGAGCTAGATAGCAGTTTTCAAAAGATTATCAAGGAAAACTGCTCCACTATTCTATCAACAGAAGGGAAAATAGTCATTGAAATCACCATCCATCACCTTCAGAAAAAGATCCCACAAAGAATCCCACGCCAAGAAACATTGTTGCAAAACTCCAGAACTACAATTTCAAGGAAAAAATATTACAAACTGAAAGACAAAAACAGTTCAAATATCAAGGAGCAACAGTCAGGATTATCTAGTATCTGGCAGTTTCTATAATAAAAGATCTGGGGGACTGGAAACCATCTTCCAGGAAGACAAAAGGACCTGGGTTACAACCAAGAATTAGCTACCCAGAAAGACTGAGCATTATCTTTTAGGGGAGGTGATGGCTCTTCAATGAAGTATGAGACTTTCAATAATTTCTATTGAAAAAAAACAGAAATAAACAGAAAATGTTATCTTCATACACAGAACTCAAGAGAAACATAGAAAGGTAAATATGAGAAATAAATATGTAATTTAAAGGTTAAACTGTTAACGTATTTATATTCCAAGATATATCTTGGATATCTGTAACTCTTGAGAACTGCAACTGTTACTGGGTATCATATGGACAGAAAATGTGATTGTGAATGTACTCTGATGATGATATCAAAGAAAAAGATATTAAGGGGTGGAAAAAAGTAGAAGAGAGAAGGAGATGTATGATGGGAAAATTAGGTCATGTGAAGAGTCACAAAAGATTTATTACAATCAGGAAAGAAGGAAGGGGCATAAGCATTATCTGAAACAATCTCATCAGTTTTAGATTTAAGAGAAAATAAGTTGAGTATAGAAATTTATCTCTTCCTATAAAGAAGGAAAAAAAGACAAGAAAGAGGAAAGAAAAAAGAGGGGCTGGAAAGAAGGGTGGGCATAAACACCAGGAAAAAAGGTAAGGGGATGAGGGAAGGGGTAATAGAAGATAAAATAGGGAGTGAGGTGGATTTAAAAAAGAAAACTACTAAAAGAAGGGAGAAGAGTGATAGAAATTTAGTGCATAGGGTGGGTCAAAAAGAACCCAAAACACTACTAAGGACAGGTTGGAAAAAGAGAATAAAAGTATAAAAGAGGATAGCTAGTTGGTATAGTGGATAGAGCACCAGTCCTGAAGTCAGTAGGACCTGAGTTCAAATCTGAACTCAAAAATTAACACTTCCTAGTAATGTGACTCTCAGCAAGTTAGTTAATCCCAATTGCCTCAGAAAATAAAAAATAAAAAAGTAAATAGGGGAAAAATAAAATGGAGGGCAGTACAGAACTGGTAATCATAGTAGTGAATATGAATGGAATGAACTCTCCCATAAAATAGAAACAAACAGTAGAATGTATTAAAAAAAAACAGAATTTTACAATATGTAGTTTATAAGAAACACATTTGACACAGAGAGACACATACAAAGTAAAGGTAATAGGCTGGAAGAGATTTTATTATGATTCAGCTGAAGTAAAAAAAAAAAAAAAAGTAGGGATAGCAATTCTGATTTCAGATAAAGAAAAGTAAAAATAGATCTAATTAAAAGAGATAAGGAAGGAAAATACATTTTGAAAGAAGTACCATAAACAATGAAGTAGCAAAGATATTAAATGTATATGTACCCAGTGGTAAAGTATACAGATTCATAAAGAAAAGATTAAGCAAGTTACAGGAAGAAATAGATAACAAAACTATATTATTGGGAGACCTCAATCTTCTTTGGGATTTATACCAAGAATGCAGGGCTAGTTCAATATCAAGAAAACTATTACCATAATTGACCATATCAATAACAAATCTAACAGCAATCATATGATAACTTCAATAGATGCTTAAAATCTTTTGATAAAAGTCAACACCCATTCCTCTTAAAAACACTAGAGAACATAGAGATTAATGGACCTTTCCTTAAAATAATAAGTAGTATCTATCTAAAAGCAACAGCAAGCATTATTTGTAATGGAGAGAAGCTAGATGCATTTCCAATAAAATTCGGGGTGAAAAAAGGATACCCATTATCACTACTATTATTCAACATTATACTAGAAATATTGGCTTTAGCAGTGAAAAAAGGAAATTAAAGAAATTAGAATAGGCAATGAGGAAATAAAACTATCACTCTGTGTAGATTATATGACAATATATTTAGAGAATTGTAGAAAATCATCCAAAAATTACTTGAAACAATTAACAGCTTTAGCAAAATTGCAGGATACAAAATAAATTCATACAAATCATCAGCATTTCTACATCTTACTGAAAAAACCCCAATCACAAGAGATAGAAAGAGAAATTCCTTTGAAAATAACTACAGAAAAAATAAAATATTTGGCAGTCTAACTGCTGAGACAAACCGGAACTTTTTGAACACAATTACAAAACACTTCTCACTCAAATAAAGTCAGATTCTCTGAGATACCACTACACAGTCAGATTGGCTAAGGTGACAGGAAAAAATAATGATGAATGTTGGAGAGAATGTGGGAAAACTGGGACAGTGATGCATTGTTGGTGGAGTTGTGAATGAATCCAAGCATTCTGGAGAGCAATTTGGAATTATGACCCAAAAGTTATCAAACTGTGCATACCCTTTGATCCAGCAGTATTACTACTGGGCTTATATCCCAAAGAGATACTAAAGAATGGAAAGGGACTTGCATATGCCAGATGTTTGTGGCAGCCCTTTTTGTAGTGGCTAGAAACTGGAAACTGAATGGATGCCTATCAATTGGAGAATGTTTGGGTAAATTGTGGTGTATGAATGTTATGGAATATTATTGTTCTGTAAGAAATGACCAGCAGGATGATTATAGAGAGGCTTGGAAATACTTACATGAATTGATGTTGAGTGAAATAAGCAGAACCAGGAGATCATTATATACTTCAACAACAATACTGTATGAGGATGTATTCTGATATGGATATCTTTGACAAAGAGAAGATCTAATTCAGTTCCAATTGACCAATGATCAACAGAATTAGCTACACCCAGAGAAGAAACACTGGAAAATGAGTGTAAACTATTTGCATTTTTGTTTTTCTTCCCAGGTTATTTTTACCTTCTGAATCCAATTTTTCTAGTGCAACAAGAGAACTATTGGGTTCTGCACATACATATTATATCTAGTATATACTATAACATATTTAACATGTATAAGATTGCCTGCTATCTAGAGGAGGGGGTGGAAGGAGGGAAGGGAAAAATCGGAACAAAAGTGAGTACAAGGGATAATGTTGTAAAAAATAACCCATGCATATGTACTGTCAATAAAAAGTGATAATAAAAAAGGATTATTTTATATCAGATTGTTTATTGTCTTAGGAAATCAAGGGAAAATTTAAATCACAAAGTTTTACAAAAATGTATGTTAACAAGACTATATACAATGAGCAATTCTGATGGACATGGCTCTCTTCAACAATGAATTGATTCAGACCAGTTCCAATTGTTCAGTAATGAAGAGAGCCATCTACACCCAGGGAGAGGACTGTGGAAACTTAGTGTGGACCACAACATAACATTCTCACTCTGATGTTGTTTGCTTGCATTTTTGTTTTCCTTCTCAGGTTTGTTTTATTTATATTTTTAGATGAGATTTTTCTTGTGCAGCAAGATAACTGTATGGGTATGTATACATATATTGGATTTAACATATATTGGAATACCTGCCATCTAGGGGTAAGGTGGAGGGGAGGGAAGGGAAAATTTGGAAGAAGGTTTTGCAAGGGTCAGTGTTGAAAAATTACCCATATATATGTTTTGTAAATAAAAAGCTATAATTTTTAAAATGCATGTTAAAAATTTAAAAATAAATAAAGTTAGCTTTAAACAATTGTAAAAATAACAATTGTTCATGGGCTGGCCTAGCTAATATAATACAAATGACAATTCTGCCTAAATTTGTCTTTTTTGTTCAGCGCCATACCAATCAAATTGCCAAAAAAATTAATTAATAGGACTTGAAAAAAATAACATTCATTTTGAAGAACAAAAATATCAAGAGAATTAATGAAAAAAATATACATAGGATGGTGGCTTAGCACTCATAAAACTATATTATAAAGCAGTAGATGTCAAAACCATTTGGTACTGGCTAAGAAATGGTGATGGATCAGTGCAATAGATTAGATACACATGACACAATAATCAAGGACTATTGAAATCTCATAATTGATAAACCCCCAAACTATAGCTTTTGAAATAAGAACTCACTATTTGACAAAAATTGCTGGGAAAACTGGAAAAAATTATGTTAGTATTTCAGCATAGGCCTATATCTTAACCTCATAAAAAATAAGATAAAAATGGGTACGTGATTTAGGCATATAAAGAGTGATACCATAAGCAAATTAGAAGAGGAAGGGGTAATTTACCTTTCAGATGATTGGAGAAGGAAGGAATTTATGACGAAAGAAGAACTAGAAAGCATTGTGAAAAGCAAAATGCTCGGCTTTGATTACATTAAATTAAAAAGGTTTTGCACAAACAAAACCAACAGAAACAAGATTAAAAGGGAAATAAGCTTGATAAAATTTTATAAAAAGCTTGAAAATAAATTTTATAGAGAGAGAATATCAGACACATTTAGTTTCACAAAGAAGCTTGTCTCCCCTAATAGGGAAGTGAGGGGGGAAAGAAGGAAAGGAAGAAAGAAGGCTAATCAAAGGGAGAACCAAAGTATAAAGGAAAACATAAAAGAAGGGAGGAGGAGCTGCCAAAGGAAAAACTATTTGAGGGAGGGGGTGATCAATGACAAAATACTGAAGAGGAGGAAAAGGAGGAAAGAAAAAAGTATAACAGGGAGTAAAAAATATGGCAGTAATTTTATCTGTAAATATGAATGGGATGAATGCTCCCATAAAATGAAAGCAGACAGAAGACTGGATCAAAAGTCAGAATCCTACAATTTGTTGTGTACAAGAAACTCGTTTAAAACAGAGTGATACATTTAGAGTAAAGGCAAAAGGCTGGAACAGAATCTATTATGCTTCAACTGAAATTTAAAAAAAAAAAAAAGCAAGATAAGCAAACCTGATCTCAGGTCAAGCAAAAGCAAAAATAGATTTAATTGAGAGATAATGAACGGAACTACATCCTACTTAAAGATACCTAGATAATGAAGTAATACCAATATTAAACATAGATGCACCAAATAGTATAACATCCAAATTCCTAGAGGAGAAGTTAAAAGAGTTGCAAGAAAAATTAGACAGTAAAACTATACTAATGGGGGATCTCAACTTTGTTCTCTCAAAACTGGATAAATCAAACCTCAAAATAAATAAGAAAAAAGTTAAGGAGATAAATAGGATCCTACAAAAGTTATCGATTATATGCTTTTGGAAAAAATTGAATGGAGAAAGAAAGGAATATACTTTTTTTTCCTCACTACATGGAACTTATACAAAAAAATTGATCATATATTAGTGCGTAAAAACTGCCAAATCAAATGCAAAAAGGCAGCAATAGTAAATGCATTTTTTTTAGATCACAATGCAATAAAATTACATGCAATAAAAGGCCAGGGGAAAATACACTAAAAATTAATTAAAAAACAACAAATCACAGAAACAATAAAAAAATTTCATCCAAGAGAATGACAATAATAAGACAACATAGCAAAATTTGTGGGTTGCAACCAAAGAGTTTATTAGGAGAAATTTTATGTCTCTAAATTCTTACTTGCATAAAATAGAGAAAGAAAAGATCAATGAATTGGGCTTGCAAATAAAAAAGCTAGAAAAAGAACAAATTAATAATACCCAATTAATTAACAAATTTAAAATTCTGAAAATAAAAGGGGAGATTAATAAAATGAAAGGAAGAAAACTATTGAATTTATAAAT
Organism: Antechinus flavipes; assembly: GCF_016432865.1. Classification (NCBI taxonomy): domain Eukaryota; kingdom Metazoa; phylum Chordata; class Mammalia; order Dasyuromorphia; family Dasyuridae; genus Antechinus; species Antechinus flavipes. The sequence continues at coordinate 109,736,550 of NC_067400.1, read as the reverse complement.
AAAACTAAGAATTGTTTTTTAAAAAAAAAAAACCAAATAGATAAACCTTTAGTTAATATGATTAGAAAAGGGAAAGAAGTAAATTAAATTGTTAGTCTCAAAAATGAAAAAGGGCAACTTTCCACCAATGAAGAAGAAATTAGAAGAATAACTAGGCGTTATTTTGTCCAATTATATGTCAATAAATTTGATAACCTAAGTGAAATGGAGAAATACCTACAAAAATATGGATTGCCCAGATTAACAGATGAGGAAATAAATTACTTAAATGGTTCCACTGTAGAAAAATAAAGAGAACAAGCTATCAATTCCCTAAGAAAAAATTTCCATGGTCAGATGGATTTACATTTGAATTCTGCCAAACATTTAAACAATTTTAATTTAATTTAGTTTAAACAAATTTTAAACAATTCCAGTAATATGCAAACTATTTCAAAAATAGGTAAAGAAGGAGTCCTACTACATTCCTTTTATGACACTGATATGGTGCTTATACCTAAATCAGGTAGGGTGAAAAGAGAAAGAAATTTATACACAAATTTCCCTAATGAATATTGATGCAAAAATATTTTTTGAAAATTAGCAAAGATATTACAGCAAGTCATCCTACACCATGACCATGGAGGATTTATACCAGGAATACAGGGCTGATTCAATATTAAGAAAACTATTGGCATAATTGATTATATCAATAAACAAACTAACAAAAATTATATGATTATCTCAATAGAGGCAGAAAAAGCATTTGATGAAATCCAACATCCAATCCTATTAAAAACACTTGAGAGTATAGGAATAAATGGACTTTTTCTTAAAATTATCAGTAACATTTATTTAAAATCATCAGCAAGCATCATATGTAATTGGGACAAACTAGAACCATTCCAATAGTGTTTGACTAACACAAAGACTCCAGCTTTGGGGATAAGAACTCGTTATTTGACAAAATTTGCTGGGAAAATTGAAACTATATGGGAGAAACTAGGAATTGATACATACTTAACATATACCAAGATAAAGTTGAAATAGGTAAATTATTTAGACATAAAGAAGGGTATTATTTTATTTATTTATTTGTTTGTTCGTTTATTTGTTGCTTACACAGTTGGGGTTAAGTCACTTGTCCAGGGTCACACAAGTAGGAAGTGTTAAGTGTCTAAGCTAGTTTTGAATTCAGGTCTTCTTGACTTCAGGGCTAATGCTTTATGCACTGTGCCACCTAGCTGCCCCTAAAGAGTGATATTATTATTTGTGTATTATTATGATATTATTAATTTGTGTAAATTAGAAGAACAAAGAATAGTTTACCTCTCAGGTCTGTGGAAAAAGAAGGAATTTCTGGCCAAAGAAGAATTGGAGTGAACACAAAATAGATAATTGTGATTATATTGAGTTAAAAAGTTGTCATAGAAACAAAATCAATGCAGACAAAATTAGAAGGGAAGCAATAAATTAGGAAAATGTTTTTACATTCAAGGGCTCTGAGAAAGGCCTCATTTCCAAAATATATAGCAAATTGACTCAAATGTAAAGGAATTCAAACCATTCTCCAATTGGTAAATGGTCAAAAGATATGAAAGGACAATTTTCACATAAAGAAATTGAAACCATCTTTAGTCATATAAAATGGTGCTCTAAATCATTATTGATTAGAAAAATGAAAATTAAGACAATTCTGATATATCATTACACATCTCTCAGATTGGCTAAAAAAGAGTGGAAAAAATAATGCTGCATGTTGAAAAAGATGTGGAAACACTGGGGCACTAATACATAGTTGGTGGAGTTGTCAGCTGATCCAATCATTCTGGAGTGCAATTTGGAACTATGAGCCAAAATGTGCATACCTTTTGATCCAGCTGTGTTTCTGCTGAGCTTATGTTCCAAAAAGATTATTAAGGAGGGAAAAGTACTCACATGTGGAAAAAATGTTTGTGGCAGCCCTTTTTTAGTGGCAAGAAACTGGAAACAGAGTGAATGTCCATCAATTGGAGAATAGCTAAATAAGTTATGGTATATGGATGTTAAGGTGATATCAGAGTGGGCTGAAGAGACTTACATGAACTAATGCTAACTGAAATGAGCAGAATCAGGAGATCATTATACATGGCAACAGCAAGATTGTATGATGATCAATTCTGACAGACGAGGCTCTCTTCAACAATGACATGAATCAGACTAGTTCCAATGGTCTTGTGATGAAGAGAATCATCTAAGCCAGAAAGAGGACCGTGATTTAATGTTCCTATATTGGATTTAACTTATATTTTTACTGTGTTTAACATATATTAGATTACTTGCCATCTAGAGAAGGTATGAGAGAAGAGGGAAAATTTGAACACAAGGTTTTACAAGGATCAATGTTGAAAAATTATCCATCCATATGTTTTGAAAATAAATAAAAACTTTAATATAAAAGTATTGTGTTAAATTCATAAGAATGCAAGTCATTCCTCAATTGATAAATGGTAAAAGGATGTGAAAAGACAATTTTCAGATGATGAAATTAAAGCCATCTATAATTATATAATAAATGCTTTAAATCAATGCAAATTAAAACAACTCTGAGGTACCATCTCACACCTTTCAGGTTGGCTAAGATGACAGGAAAAGGTAATATTAAATATTGGAAGAGATGTGGGAAAACTGGGACTCATAGTGGCATTGTGAAATGATCCAACCATTCTAAAAAGCAATTTGGAATTATGCCTATCAAACTGTGCATACTTCTTTGACCCAGCAGTGTTATTACTGGGTCTGTATCCCAAAGAAATCATAAAGAAAGAAAAATGATGCACATGTGCAAAAATTATTGTAGCAGCTCTTTTTGTGATAGCAAAAAATTGGAAAATGAATAAATGCCCATCAATTGGGGAACCATTGAACAAGTTGTGGTATATGAAAGTAATGGAATATTATTTTTTATTTAAAAAATGATGAAAAAGCTTATTTTGGAAAGGCCTGGAAAGATTTACATGAAATGATGCTGAGTGAATCAAGCAGAACCAGGAATACATTGTACACAATAATAGCCAGAATGTGTAATGATCAACTATGAAAGACTTGGTTCTCCTCAGTGATTCAGTGATCCAAAACTATCCTGAAAATCTTTGGACAGAAAATGCTATCTTCATCCAGAAAAAGAATTATGGACAGTGAATATAAATCAACATATGCTATTAGTCACTTTTTCTAATTTTTTTTCTCTCCCATGGTTCTGATTTCTCTCTCTCAATGTGATTCATAAAGCAATATGCATAAAAAGTTAAATTATTTCTTTTTAAAGTTATTAGATAGCTTTTAAATTACTATATACAGAACTACTCATGCTCTATAACAGTGGATTATGCATTAGGAAACAATAATTCTTAGATCCTCCTATACCAAGGGGCCAATTGTTAAAACTTCAGTATGAACTTTTACAACTCAGAAATCAGCAAAAACTTATAAATTGGAACTTGATTTATTGTTTTAATGATTGTGTAGACTTAAGGAAGTAATGGAGAAAATTTTAATAATACAAATTAGACCTACATATGTCACAAGTATGTTTTTTCAGAGAACTACTTGTTAAACATTAATCAGCACATCATTATTTAGTAATGGACAATTCATATGATATTGTATTTTGTTTAGCTGAACTTTTACATTTCCTGTTAAGAACATGCAAAGACACATCATATTGAAACCTTCAAAATTTCATCTTTCTTTTAAAATTATGCAAACATTTTAATGTTTTCTCTTAGACCTCAGTGCCATAGATTACTAATGGATGTATAATATTTTATTTGTAGAAAATCATTTTTAAATTCCTTTTACAGACCAGGTGTTTATGTCAGAGAAATAACTCAGGTAATCAGGATATTTCATTGACAGTCTCATCACAAGTCAAAACAATGGAAGTGAAGATGGTACTTGCAATCAGCTTCCAAAATGAACCACTGTTGTACCCCTGTTTCAGCCTATACGTGAAGATATCTGTGAAATGCTTTGAGAAATCCAAATAAAACTTTAGCATCAGTTGGCTCAGTTTGGAAGTAAAGTTATTTGTTTAATCAATTTTGTGTTTTTAAAGTGTGTATAGCTGTGTGTGTGTGTGTGTGTGTGTGTGTGTGTGTGTGTGTTACCACAGCACTCAGATTTTTGGGTCTTGCTTCATTTTTGCATTGGAGAAGACTATGCTGTCAAAGTAAATCTGCCTAGAGATTCCAACTTTAAATTATTGTGTGCACTCTTTTGGTTTTAAATGCTGCTACTCTGTCTTGTTTATTGCAGAAACCAATGTTCTGGCCTATCCTACAAGCACTGCACATATATAATTCCACCAATGCTCTTTGTTGGTCCTTATAAAACAAGTTGTCAGAGAGATAAATGACCGGTTGCAAATAGTCGTTAGAGCCTTATGGTGGAAAAAGGCCTTCAAAAAAATTTTTTTTTATCCTTTATTTCTGTAAGAGGCTTTGTGATATCTAATCTACCTATATAGCTGGTTTTGAAATTCATGTACCACCTCCCACTCTTTTTTGGGGAGTGGGGGATGAAGAAAAGCAAGACAAAAGCCAGATTTTTGATTGATTTCATCAGTGATTGGAACTTTCAGTATGAATATCTCTCAGCTAATATAGAAGGGCAAGGTTTCCATACATTTTAAGCTCTTGGAAAGTTTTCTGTGACAGAGAGGTAAAGAAGCAGCACAGATAATGTCAGAGGTAGAAACTGATCTAAAATCTTCATGTCTCTCAAACCACTGGTCTAATTTCAGGTCTTAAGAATTAACAGCTAAGGTTATACTTTTATTTTTTAATATAACTGAGAATAAATCTATAAAGAAATGAAATATTCATATTTACAAGACCATATTGCTATCGCAATAAAGTACCTTAGGTCTTGGAATATTATATTTTGAGGATCATAAAAGTTGTGATTATCACTGACCTATCAAATTTAAGTATAATCCTGAATGGAAAAAAATATGGACATTTAATGAACTGAAACATATTTTGACAAATATTTGTGACAAAAATAGCAAAACTTAAGGGAAAATTTGACATAGGACATCCAGGAGAAATAGAAAGTAACATTACAGACCAATTATAAGGGAGTCAATAAAATCAAGTTGATTAGTTCTTATATATGCAAATATTATCAGTTCTTTTATGATTTATGATTTATTTAATTGAATAGTTTGAAAAAACTCTTACCTTGCACAGACTATGATGGAGTGATTCATACATACATACATACATATTTATATAATGCACACACACATAATTGTTTTGGAAGAGATAAAAAAGGAGCATATATCATACAAATGAGGCAAAAAAAAAAAGAAAAAGAAATACAAAAGAAGCTATTAGGGAGGAGGACAGGCAAAACTGAAATCCTATTTTCAATGGGAAAAAACAGAAAAATATATACATGTGCAGAAAGGTTTAAAGATCCCCTAAATTTAAAAAAAAAGGACAGAGAATAGAGTTTGCAAAAAGGATAAGAAAGGGATTCTTGGAAGAGTGAGATAGGTTCAATAATAAAAAAGCAAACTAGTGAACAGAAATAAAATAGAATATTCAGGAACACAGTGAAAGGTAGAAGCAAAATAGAGGCATGAAAAAAGATAGTATAATTAGAGCTTGGAATACAAATTTGGTTGAATTCACCCATAAAATGGAAACAGTAGATTAAAATTTTGAACTCCACATTCTGTTGCTTTCAGAAAATGTTATAAAAATGACAGAGAAACACAAAATAAAGATAAGGAATGGAATTTATTATGTAAAAAAAGATAGAAATCATTATTTCAAACAAATTTAAAGTTAAAATATATTTAACCAAAATATAAGAAAACAAATTATACATGTCAACCAATATTTTATCCAATATTGTTCTAGATTATTTAAAATAACTAGACAGTATAGGAATATTGTTGTGATATTAAAAAATGATGAGCTGGTAGATTCAGAAAAAAATTTGGAAAGACATGGACTTATGAAGGAAGATGTTATACATCCTCAGAGAAACAGAGGACATAAGGAAATAAGCATTGTACAGTCTGACATTTATGCATAGAAATGTATAGATATATGTATTATGTAATTATTTATATCTATGCATATTTATACACACACACACTGAAATATAGCCTGATGTGGGGAAGGAGAAATTAAGTAAAAAACATATAACAGAAAATAAAAGAATAAAAGAAAACTTAAAACTAGGCAAAGCAAAGATGGAAAGTTCTGATGTTCATATGGATATTTCTTGGAACTGAAATTTATTGCTTTATATTTTGAATCTTCTCATGTTCTGCTGTGTACATGACAATGTTTTTTTTTTCTTTTCTTATTTTATGTTTTAGTTTAAAATAAAAATAATTACAGAGTCAACCAAATTTATGACATGATTAAAAAATAATGTAATATAACCTTAGGTTACATGCATAATGATAACTGACATTTATACAGAACTTTACTACCTGAAGATCACTTTACAGACATAATTTTTTTTGGAATCTGGAAACAATGCTATGAGCTATAAGTGTACTAGAGATATCCTTATCCCCATTTTATACATGAGAAAACTGATATTCAAAGCATTTAAATGATTCTGTGTTCTCATAATGAGTATCAGAAGAGATTTTGAATAGAGACCTTCCTGACTCCAAGTACAACAATTTGTCCACTATGCCATTGTCATTTTCCTTTTTTCTAAAAGTATAGTCCTCATATAATAATTGTAATACATAACATTTACATACCCCTTCTTATATGCTAAGCACTGTGCTAAGCCCTTAACAGTTGATCCTCACAACAACCTTAAAAGGTAAATGCTATTATTATTTCCATTTTGCAGATGAGAAAACTGAATGAAAAGTGATTTAAATGGCTTGTCATTGGTCACACAGCTAATAAATGTCTGCATACAGAATTGAATATCTATGTTTCTAATTCCCAATCTAGGATTTTATTCACTGTACCACCTAGCTGTTCAGATTGTGAGAAGTAAATAATCCCAATCTATTCTGAAATTCATTCTAGGTAAAGTCATACTGGAATATTGATTGCTCTTCTACATACCACTTCTTTGAAGAAACATTTGCAAATTAGAGAGTATCCAGAAACAAAGAGTATACAGCAATCAAAATGGGGAAACTAGAAGAAAATTCTGATATGAACAATAGTTGAAGAAAGTGGATATATTTAGTCTGGGAAAGAAAAGCATAAGAAGTCAATCTGAAGCTGTCTTCAGACATTTGAAGGATTGTCATATGAAAAATGGAGCATAGATTTATAGCATTCCATAACAGCCTGGTCTCTAAATATCCTATCTTTTCACCTCTCAATGACAGCAGCATGGTACATTGCCCAAATACCAAGTGACAGCAAAGCTCAGGTCCAACTTAAGTTTGATTTTTTTTTTAAATAGGCTAGAGGATTAGGAAGGAGAATGACTATCACATCTAACATCAAAATGCGTCAGGTAGGGTAGGAAACAGAGAGAAACTCATGAGATGTCACTCACTCAATATTATCTTTCTGTGTCTCTCTGTCTCTGTCTCTTCTGTCTGTCTCTTATCTGTCTCTCCCTCCCTCCTCTCTCCCTCTCTCTCTCTCTCTCTCTCTCTCTCTCTCTCTCTCTCTCTCTCTCTCTGTCGTTACCCCTTCCATTTTTTAAAAAAATCATCAGCTACTATTTAGCCAGAGGGGTTTGATTTTTGGTTTTAGTATTGGATTGGCACAATTAGTAAGAAGCAACATTAAGCTAGCTTTTCTCTGTGTGAGATTTCAATATTATTGATTAAGGCAACAAACAAAAATGTGTTTGAAAGAGTCCTGCCAAAGCACAGCTGAAAACCTGTTTTGTTGATGTTTGGTAATTTCAGTCAGGTCTGACTCTTCATGTCCTCATTTGGGATTTTCTTGGCAAAGATAGTGGAGTTGTATGTCATTTCTTTCTCCAATTCATTTTATAAATGAGGAAACTGAGGTAAACAGGGTTAAGGGATGCCAGAGAGTCATACAGATGACTTTGAGATCAGTTTTGAACTCAGGAAGATGACTTCCTGACTTCAAGCCTGAAACTCTATCAATTGGTTTACTTAGGTGCCCCTGAAAGCCTGCTAGACAGATTTTTTTTTTAAGCAGGTTTATTGAGTGGGCAATTCTTGAATATTTTTCTCAGATGTAGGAATAGATTTAATGCTCTAGGACAAAACTGTGAATTTTTAATAATAGTTTTGTCATATATGGTCAAGATTGTGATGTACCAATCTTTAGGGTTTATGGATTTGCTGATATGAAGTGAATATAAATAGGTTTCAGGTAAATTCTTAATAGATATTTTGTAATTCTTTTCTCTCCTGAATTGCCAATGAATTTATTGCATCTATATTTAGAAACAAATTCATCCTAGAAAAGCAACAAATAAAAAAAATCCCCCTACAAGATGATTTATTAGAAACAATATTGTCACAATTTATTCAGGTACTAGTGTTCATGACCAAGGACTAAGCAACACATTAAATAAGCTAAATAGAAGTGTTTTCTGAAATCTAGTAGATTACAATTTAAATGACTAACTTTGAGGAAATAACTACAGCTGAGTTAATGTGTTTTTCAATAAACGATTGTTTAGGGGAAAAAATACATCAGTGGCATAGGAATGAGTAAGTACAAGAAGTATAATATTTACTTAAAAAAAAAAAAAAACTTGCTCACTTCCTCATAGTATGACGCAAGGTACTTAAGTCAGACAACGTAACTTTTCATCACTGCTTTGCTATTTATTATCTATGTGACAAGGAAAGTCACGAACTCCGAACCTCTGCTATAAAATGATTGTATTGAACTGGTTAACTTCTCTGGTCTTGATCATTGATATCATCAACAAAGAGCATCTCATAGTGGAAACTCATTTCCTCAATGCAGATCAGGAACTTTTCTGTAACTTTATGGATTTTTATGGGGAGCTCCTATTGAAGAAGCCCATTCTACCATGACATACTGGAAAGGGCATAAACAAGTTTAATTAGTTGCTTATTCCCACAAAACTAGTTTGTGTAAAATGTAGATTTGAATCCAAGTCATCCTAATTCAGAGGCCAACCCTCTAGAATACACATACCTCTGAATTGTAGTAAATCAAATGTATATCTTAAACTGGTATTTACCAAGAAAATGTGTTTTGTCAGTTAAATTTGTAACAGAAACAAAAGGAGAAGATAATAAAAACAATATCTTTATGCTAAATTAAAAATGAACTCCTTTATTTCTAAAGAAGATATAGCAAAAGATATAGAAAATATTCCTGCTATAACTGCTAATATTTTGTAAATTTAATAATATGAAAAATATGCAATGACTGGATCTCTACTAAAAGAATATATTTTTTAAAATCTCAAAATCCAAATTTATAAAATGAAGGCTCAAGAGATCATTCTTATGAAAATTTTTAATTTACAAAATTATTGATTTTAAGGTTCATTTATAAAAATAACATAATATGGGAAAGAATATTGAAGTCAGAAATATCTATGTGTCTCTGGGTCAGACATTTAATTGCTTTGATTTTTAGTTTCATCATCTATAAAAAAAAAAGACAATAACAGCATCAACCTAATTCTATTATTGTGAGAAGTCCTATCTAAATAGAAATTTATTATTGTAGAAGGCATAGGGAATATTTGCTAAATATTTGGTATTATACTATTATTTTATTTTATGTGTACATGTATAGGAAACAATAGAATTTAGTAAAAGGATTTTAAAAAGATTGGGGACCACTGTACTGAAAGGTAATATTCTCTAATGAATTTCAAATGATTCAAAACATTTTAAACATTTCATAAAACTTCCATTTTTGTGTAAAGTAGGGTCATATTATGTGAAAGTCTTTTATGTCTTGCTGTCCACATAAGGAAATAGGCCAATAAGATTCGTTCTGCCAAATGTGAAGAATTATCCAGAGTCACTGATAACCATTAGGACTATGAGTTCTGACATTAGATGAGAAGACTATACAAATGCCTGCAGCAAGCAGCAACTAGCTCTTCTGCCTTTCAAAGTCATCTGAACCAATAGTTTTTGTGCCTTGATATTTAACAAGAAGATTCTAATGGATTCATTAGCATATTTATTCTTATGAAGAAGTAATCCATAGCATCCTTTCCAAAATATTTTCCTTAAAAATAAGAGGTCCTTTGATGTGTTTCCAAATTCAGTATTATGCCCTTTTAATCAAGTAATTTATGAATAGTAAAAGGAAATCTATTCCAGGGAATACTAGCAAAAAAAAAAAAAAAAAAAAAAAAGTAAGATCAGTGAAAACTGAGCAAACTTAAATGGAGTTTGGAGTTATTTTTCGTAACTATCTGATGTGTACAAAATATCTTTTGAAATTGCTACTCCTAAATTCAAGGAAGCCCAAAAGAGTGGAAGAATCCATCCAATATGTGGAAATATTGTCCTCCTGTCACCCTCACTATCAACATTTAAAAATGTAAAACTTTCAAAGTTATACATGAATCTTGGCAGGTAATTTTTTTTGTTATTTCTTTAGTCATATCTGACTTTGTGATTCTATTTAGGGTTTTCTTATCAAAAATATTGGAGTGATTTTCCGTTTTTTTCTCCAGCTTATTTTATAGATAAAGAAACTGAGGCAAACAGGATTAAGTGATTTGCCCAAAGATGCACTGCTTATAACTGTCTGAAATTTTCTTTGAACTCGGTTCTTTTAGACTACAAACCCAACACTCTATCTATTCTGCCATCAAGCTGCCTCTATTCATATAATTGAATGAATCCTAATATTATATCCATTTTGTTATTTAATGATATGTAAGCTACTAAAATAGCTTCTTGCCATAGATATATAAATTCATCAATAATATTTTTAAAAGAAAGAACTAAGTTTGGACTTATTCATGCAAATAATGTGTGTATTCACATTTTTATTTTGAGAAAAGAAAAACCAGCAGTTAAAATCTAAAAATAATGGCAAATAAAAGGGAAATGGAAAAATAGAATTGAAATCTTTCATCCATCTCAAACCAAAACAAGAAGTCAAAGAGATTAATTCTATAATCTTAAAGTAGTTTCACTGTTTATTTTGGAGAATAAATAAATTGGAGTCAAAGAGAGAAAATGGAAAACAATGAATAAAGAACAGAAAATATGTCATCTTGTTCCATGTTTCATGAATTTTCCCAGATGTATTTTCATATAGTACAGAACTTATCCAACACTGAAAATTCTGATGTATATACATATACATATATATGTATTGCTTATATTGTCCAAATAGAAGATAATAAAAGTCATATTCCATTGGTTTAGTGATCAAATTTATTCATTCTTAGTTTAATAAAATGAATGACTTAGTAGATTTCATGACTTCCAGGTCATGAAACCCATGATTTCAAATCAATTGATAGACTTTTTTGAAAAAGTAGAAATAACAGTGAAGGTGAAGTAAGAATACAAATAGAGAAATGGAATGAGCCATTCCTACTACCATCCCTATATCTCATTTCTCTCTGCTACTACTAATGATTTTGTCTGAAATTTCACTATAAAAGATCAATCCCATTGAATGCCAATACTTTGTGTTTTTAAAGAGTCTACTGTTAAATTTCAGTTAGCTTTACAAGTAATGCCCCATTAGCACTTTTTTCAAAAAAAATGTAGTAAATAGTTTATTTTTCTCCAAATACATGTGAAAACCATTTTTAACATTTGTTTTTAAAACTTTAAGTTCCAAATTTTCTCCCTTTCTCCTTCCTTATTTTGCTTACTGAGAAAGTAATTCAATATAATTTATAAATGTGTGATCATAGAAAACATATTTTCAAGTTAATCATGTTGTAAAGAAAACATGAACCAAAAACAAACATACAAACCTGAAAAAAATAAGCAAAAAAAATTATACTTCAGTCCATATTCAGATACCATCAAGTCTTTGTCTGGGGATGATTAGAATTTTTCCATGAATTTTTCAGAGTTGTCTTGGACAATTATATTGCCAAAATATCTATATTTATATTTAAAATTTTATTTTAAATTAAATAAATATTTAACTCATTCATAGATAATCATGCTACAATATTGCTGTTACTTTTGTACACAGTATATTTCATTTTGCATCACCTTATATAAGTCTTTCCAGGTGTTTCTGAGAAAATCCTGCTCACTATTCCTTATAGTACAATATTATTACATAATAATCACATACACCTTGTTGTATTCCCCAATGAATGGGTATCCTCTCAATTTCCAATTCTTTATCCCCAGAAAAGAGCTGATATAAATATTTCTGTACATATATTTTCTTTTCCATTTTGTTTCTTATCTCTTTTTGGATACAAACCTAGTCATACTACTAGGGCAAAGGGTATGCATATATTTTGTTGTTGTTGCTATTGCTTTCTTTTTCTCAGCAATACCTTAGCATAAATTGCCACTCTAATTTGTCTAGCATTAAGATTTTATGAAAATTAGATTATCAATATTTTATTGGAAGAAAGTACATGCTAAGGAGTGTTGACTCAATTGTATTTTTTTCCTTTGGGACTAACTATGCAATTATAAAACTCTGGACCTTAAGTATATTTGGCACATTTATCAAACTTTATCAGAGTAATAAAGAAATTCTATACAAAAGTCAGAAAAAAGAAAAGAAAAGTAGTATTATCATATTTTTCCAACATGTCTTTTCTCAGAAAACTTTCTTCTGTCTTTGTTCATTCCCTGAAGAAGAACATTTGCTCTAGGTAAAGCAAGCATTTTAAAAGATCATAGAAGGAGAAAGGCAGAAACCAGAAAGATGCTTGAGTTCCCTCTATTTTCCCTCTGAAGCAGTATTAAATCAAGCTTTAAAAAATTTCTGGGGCAACAGACTCTACAAAAAGACAGTAAAACAATTTTCTATACTGAGAGCTAGAAGTTCTTAAAATTACTTTAGGAAAGTCTGTCCCAATTTGATAAAAAGAAAACACACCAGCATAGATAGTATCTCAACAAGTCAACAGGAGGATCTTGGTCACATCCCAGATCATTAGTGTCCTAGACTAGCAGACTAGTGGCAATGTAGGCCATGCATGAGGTCTCCAATCCAGCTCAGCAGACATATTGCCATTCCCAGAATCCAGAACACAAGAGGCACAACTAATTCGTCTATCCTTGTGTAGTAGGCAAAACAACTAGCACCTAAGACCTCAGAGCAGAAAGACCCGTAGTGCATGATGTTTGTGACAGTTGCCTCTGTGCCCCAGGAGTACAGATCAACTTTAAAAAATAAACAAAAAACAGAAAGGAATCATGATCATAGAAGGATATGGTCGTAACAGAAAATCAAAACACAAACTCAGTAGAAGGCACCAATGTCAAAATGCCAACATAATAGAGTTTAAAAGGAAATATGAATTGTTGTAAAGCCCCAAAATTTTCTGGGAAGAACACAAAAAGGATTTTTAAATTAAGTAAGAGAAGTAAAAGAAAAACTGGAAAAAATAATGAGAAGCATGAAAAAGAAATTCCACAGCTTGGAAAAGGAAGGGAAAAAAAATGACTGGAAAAAAAAAAAACAATTCTTTAATAAATACAATTGGGTGAACAAGGGGAAATTACACTGAAGGAAACAAATTCTTCAAAAGTAGAATTGGCCACTAAAAGCCAAAAAATTGGCCACATAATGATTCTATGATATAAAAAATAGAATAATTGCACATGTTTAACCTATATTGGATAACTTGCTATCTAAAGGGGGGGAAAGGGAGGGAAGGAGAAAAATTTGGAACACAAGGTTTTGCAAGGGTGGATGTTGAAAACTATCTTTATGTAATTTGAAAAATAAAAAGCTATTAGTATAAAAAAGTCAAAATCAAAATAATGAAAAAATAGAAGAAATTGTAAAATATTTCATTAGAAAAACAACTGATCTGGAAAACAAATCCAGAAGAGAGAATTTAAGAATGACTGGACTATGGGAAAGCCATGATCAAAAAAAAAAAAAAAAAAACAGCCTATGCAGCATGTTTAAAGAAATTATCAAAGAAATTACCCTGATATTCTAGAACAAAAAGGCAAAACAGTCATTGAAAGAATCCATGAATTGCTTCCTGCAAAAGATCCCAAAATGAAAACTCCAAATTTCAATTGTATCCAAATTCCAGAATTATCAGACCAGGATAAATTATTGCAAGCAGCAATAAAGAAACAACTCAACTATCAAGGAATCAGAATCAGGATTACACAGGAATAAGAATAGACAACAAATAAATATTTTTTTCTTGCAAATGATATGATGACACACTTACAGAACCTTAGAGAATCAATTTAAAAACAATAAAAAACAATTTAAAAACAATTAATTTCAGTAAAGTTGCAAAATATAAAATTGATCCACATTACTCATTGGGATTTCTATTTCTATGTATTACCAATTAAATCCAATAGAAAGAGATCAAAATAGAAATTCCACTTAACATAACTGCAAAAAATATAAAATACTTTGAAGTCTACCTGCAAGACACATACAAGAATGATATGACTACAATTACCAAATGCACTTCATGCAAACATAAATTGCTCATTGATAGGCTTAACTAATATAGTAAGAAAAATATATTGCCACCTAAATTAATTAGTTATTCATTGATATACAAATTAAACTACCATAGAATTACTATATAGCTCTAGAAAGAATTATTTAACTGGAGAAAAAATATTCAAGAATACTAAAGGAATATTTTTTTTAATGTGAAGGAAGGGAACCTAGTAGTAGTAAATCTCACACTATATTATTAAGTGATAATTATCTAAACAGTTTAGTATTTAGATAAAAAATATTGTTGGTAAGCAATGGAATAGATTAAGTATACTATATAGAGAAGCAAATAAGATAAGAACCTAGTCTTTGAGAAGCCAAAAGATCCCACTTACTGAGATAAGAACTCATTTTATTTGGCAAAACTTGCCACCAAAATTAGAAAGAAGTCTGGCAGAAACCAACATAGATGAACATCATATATTGTATAGCAAGAGAAACTGAAAATGGGTACATAATTTAGAAATAAAGGATGATATAATAAAATAGGAGAACATAAAAGAAATTACCTGTCATATTGAGAGATAGAGGAAGAATTTATAACTAAACAATAAATAGAGAGGTTCAATGAAGATAAAGCTGGAAAATTGAGCTTACATTAAATTTTAAAAAAAGATTTTCACAAATATAATCCATGCAGTCAAAAGTAGAAGGAAAGTGGGAAATTACAGAGAGGGGGAGGATTACATCATTTCTCTGCTAAAGGTCTTATTTCTTAATTAGATATAGAACTGAGTCAAATTTATAAGAATGCAAGTCATTACCCATAAATTGCCAATAGATATAAAAAACAGCTTTTAGAAGGATATATCAAATTTAATTTATCATTCTATTAATCTAGAAATCTGTTAAATTAAAGCAACTTTGAGGTGCCACTTTATATCTATTGGATTGACTAATATGATAAAAAAAAGTAAAAGAATGAATATTGAACAGAATATAAGGAAATTGGGATACTAAAGCACCATTGAAAGTTATAAACTTATCCAACTATTTAGGAGAGCAATTTAGATCCTTTCCCAAAGGATTATAAAACCATGCATACCCTTTGATCCAAAATATTGCTTTTAAGTCTGTATATTAAGGGAATAAAAAAGGAAATAAGCTTATATCTACAAAAATATTTATACTAGCTCTTTTTGTAATGGCAAAGAATTGGAAACTGAGGAGATGCTCATTAATTGGTGAATGGAAGACAAAATAATGATATATGATTGGAATATAATACTATTACACTGGTGACAAATGAGGGTGTTGTTTCAGAAAAAAACTAAAAAGATAATATAAACTGATGCAAAGTGAATAAGGAGAAGTAAGATAATATTTTACACAATAATAGCAATATTATAAAAGTAATCAATTGTGAGAGATTTACTAACTCTAATCAATAAAATGATCCACCATAATTCCAAAGGACTTATGATATAAAATACTATCCACTTCCAAAAAGTGAACAGATAGATTTTAAGTACATATTGGAGGATACATTTTTCTTTTTTTTTTCATTTTTTTTTGGTGGGGTTGGGGGAGGGTAGAAAAGAATGAGATCGCAATATGGTAGTTACAGAAATATATTTTGCATGACTTACTATACATAATTGACATCATATTTAATGTTTTCTCAATGGCCAGGGAGAAAATCTGAAATGAAAGATAAAAATTAAATTTTTAAAATAAAATTTATTTTTAAAAAGACAAAGCAGAGAAGAAATAAAATAAACTTTGGCAGTAAGAGCATTCACAAGGCAATTTTAAAAAATCTAAGTAGCAGTATTTGATATACTGAAGTAAGAAGCATATTAGAGTAAAAAAATACTTCTTAAGATTCAGTACAACTGAGAGAATGAAAAATATTTGCATACTTCAATCAAGACTGTCAAAAAATCTTGGACAGGGATTTTTAAAAAATAGTTAATGTCAAATTTTGCTCTTGTGCAACCTGTGTCTTCAACTAGCTGCTTGTGAAACTAAGAAACTAATTTTGACTCTCCTTGATCTTTAATCACAATAAAGCTAGTCTCTTTCAAAAATATACAAATCACATGAACATGAACACAAAGAATATATTGGAATCTGATGGATATTTTGCTATTTCTCAACAAAACAAAATGTGGTCCACTGCATTTCAAGTTTTTATCTTCTGAATAAATAAAATGGTATATGATTAACTTATAAAATTGAATAAAAATAAAATTAAATAAAAGTCCCTTCTTACCTACTCAAAGCAATTTATGGATTTTTTCACAGTCCATGACAATAGATTGACAAAGAATCATCTTAGTTTTCACAGATATTTATAGAATGTAAGGTTTCCTCCATTCATAGCATACCTGTAATGACTTAAACCCATAGTCAGATAACAAATCATGGGCCATGAAATTTTGCTAACTTTTCTTTCCAGTGGGTACAATAGATTAAACAATAAAATAAATGAAAAATATTTATGGTTTCTTACTGTAACTCTTTGAATACATTTTATTTCTTTTTTCAGTCAATCAAATTTTCCAGGTTAGATTAATTTAACATATTGCTTGACTATACAGAATTGCATATGTTAGAGTTATGATGAGCAATTCTGACTTATGGAGTAGGCATCACAAAATATAACCTGGGATTCACACCAAGAAAAGATGACTTTTAGATGAGGCAGGAGAAACCTGAAGAAAAGACATTGGACATCAGACCTCAGAGTCCCTTAGAGAAAGAGATCGCAAAACACCACCTTGTTGCAGGAAGACAGAGAACGTAGGAATCTAGATGCTCCAGCTCCAGAGACTGTGACTAGTAAAGAAAATAAGGCTGGCCAGGCCAGGGAAAAAGTGAACTGTGAGGTTCATACAAGAGACATTGAAATAGTAGCAGGTTAAGAAGAATTTACTTGGCAGGTTAATTTTAATTAGCTATTCTTACCCAGTTGGGTGTTAACTTAATGGTTATTTTAAAGATTTTCAATTTTCAAGACCAAATTTCACAATCCAAGTGTCACCATACTACTAATGTCCATCACATGAATACACAAACACACTTGAATCTGAATTCAGAAAGCAGTCCATATCCAGCCCAAGTTTAATAATATGCCACAAAGCATTTAAAAAAGCACACCTGGTTTGACATATTTTAGATAGAAGGACAGATTGATATACAGATATTTGGTTTTCATTTTAATTACTTATTCTTATTAACTGATGGTTAAGTCAATGGTTTCTACCTCCTGTAGAAATAGAAATACTATGCATTCTATCCAAATTTCAATTCCTAGGGCAAAGCTCAAGTGTCTCCATACTACTAATGACTATCACATGAATACACAAACATACTTAAATCTGAATACAGAAAGCAAACCATATCTAGCTCAAGAACAACAATATGTTCAAAAATACCTCATAACTAATTTAACATATTTTAGATAGAAGGATAGATTGATATACAGATATCTGAAGTCTTATTTAAATTATTAAGTCAGAGTAGGGAAAGATATTCATCAAGTAAAAACTGGTGATGTGATAGAGAAAAAAAAACATGGCTATTTCTTCTATAAAGCATATAACATTCTGACTGGTTTTCCTGTTTCTGATATGCCATTAGGATTAATAGAACTTTTCTATTAAAAATTTTCCAAGTGCCTAATATGAACATAATTTTGTGTAAGGCATTGAAAAGATACAGAGTTTGGAAATGACTCAATCCTTGCCCTTGAAAATGCTAAATCTTTTTCTACAATTCATTTAACTTCATCACTTCTGCTCCTCGAGCCTCTCTGAGTCATATAACTTTGTGGGAAATTCACAAAGGGAAGTTTAAAATGAATCTCCCCTTATGTTATAAAGATCATTTCTCTATGGCCTCTCTATTTTAAAAAAAATGAGCCTACAAGGCAGAGACAATGACAAGAGTCATTTTTCCATGTAACTGAAACAATTTATACATTTTTCACTGAGAAAAAACTGCAGGTGGAGGAACCAAACAGCGTAGGAATTAAGTAAAGAAGATCTTTTGGTTTTATTCAGTGGTGTGTGTGACATCTGCTCCACTTGATTGCAACTCACAACACTTTTTAGTACTTCTTCCTAATGCTTTCGGAGGAATATGAAGCATCATTAGTATATTTCAGTCCCTAGCATTATTGCCTCATGTTGCTTTATTACCATAATAAACTTGTGAATCATAGTAACTAACTCAGTAGGGCTCCCATAGTGAATTCATTTTCATAACCTCTTTTGTTATCACAAATGTGATCCAGAAGATTGTCAAGTCAGCAGTTCAGTGCTGCTTATTAATATAGCAGGTTGCAAGGATTCAGTTAAAACCCAACAGATGTAATATCATGAAACACTCTACTTATAATTACAATTATGCTAACATTTAATAATTATTGGGCCTCTGTGCCTATAGTTCACTTTGCTAGCTAGACGATTAAATCTTGACAGAGTAGCTAACCCCTCAGCAGGTAATGGACTTCCAAGGAGAAAAGGGGTCATGATGAAAATTAACAAATATGCAAATAGGGAGATGGAAAATAAAGAAGTGAGTGGAAATCATTTTTTCTTTCCAGGGGAAATAGGATTTCAAAGTCAGAACTGAAGAGATGTTCATGGTGGCACATAAAAAAATAAAGAACAAATAAAAACCCTTTTTGATGCACTTATCTTAGCTTGTTGCTATTACCTTAATGTGTAAAAATATACATCAAGGGTAACCAAACCCTTTATAAGATGGTTGTTACCAGAAAATTCTATCCCCAAAGACCAGAAACAGAAGGCTCTTCAAAATTCTCTTTCAGAGACAAGAAAATAAAAGGAAGCCGAGATATAAGAACTAATATAGCTCAAATTGTATAACTCCTGCGATATAGAAATGCTACAATCCATTATCTAAATTCTTTGATGAAGATGGGTTAAGTCCATTACTAAATCTTATCAATTCTGCTCATTGGTAATCAACTTGCTCTGTGTTCCAATTGTTCTTTTATATATAAGCTCAATCCAATGGGCATCATATTTTTATGTACGCAATTTAATTTGAAATTTAAATTGAGTTTTATATTTGTTTTACCTTTTTCACATTTTTGCTATTGATTTTAACTATGTAATAGATATTGTGAAGATATCCCTTAGTACAATGCCAAACAAATAGTAGATAGATTGATAAATAAATTATAGAGAGACAGTTGTAATACAGAATACCAAAGTTAGAAGAAATTTCTAAAGTTATAAATGCTAACAAAATAAAAAACTATCTCTACAAGATCCTCAATAAACTATTAAACTCTAATGACAATGAAGTTATTATCTGTGAATCATCCTATTCCACTTTTTGATATCTTTAATTGCTAGCTTTATTTTCTTGCAAGTCCGAGAAACACAAACATTTTCTTGGAAAAATAAAATATGATGTCTAGACTTCCAACAACATAGGTGTATCTAACCCTTACTCAACTCTGTTAGCTCTGAACAAATGAGTCAAATTGAATAAAAAGAGCAATAGCAACAAAATGAAAAGAAAGGAAATTTTTTTCATTAAAAAAGAAAAGAGATTGATAAAATTAGTCAGCAAAAAAAATCCAAAATAATTAATTGCTTTAATAAAACAATGGAAAGAAATATTCAGAATTAAAATCCAATAACAATAACTAATTCCCCAATCAAAATAATGTAACAATCATGATAGTGACCAGAATTAATTAACTCTACCAAAAAATTATAAGACAAAAATTAAGTGTAAAAGAATAGGAAATAATGTTTAAGAGAAAATGGTGGCAGCCAAGTATAAGAAGAGGTGCCTTGAAGATGATATTTGAGAAGAAAATTATACAAGAATAAGGAAAAATGCAATGATGAAAGAGAAAAAAAAATCAAAAGACAACAAACGTGGAACAACGCTTGAGGTCTCTACAAACTAAATGAGACAAAGTCAGAGTTTAGTGAACTAATATAAGAAATTTTTATATCCAAGAAGAATATAATGAAACAAAGAAACAATATCATTTTCTTTTTTTAATACACATTGCTTTATGAATCTCATTGGGAGAGAAAAATCAGAACAAAAGGGAAAAACCATGGGAGAAAAAAAAATGAACATAACATGTGTTGATTTACATTTAGTCTCCATAGAAAATTAAGTAAATCTGTGAAGACTATGGAACGGATAATGTACCTTAAAATAGATAAGATTGCTTCAATATTATATCAGTAAGCCATCAGCTTTAATTACTCTTGGGTTTTTGTCTTTCTATATCTAGTAGCTAGCTAGCACAATACATTCTCTGCACCTAATAAACATTTAATAAATATTTGTCAAACTAATGCATGTAGAGTATTACATAAGTAATTCTCTAGCATAAAGGGGACTAAATTTTCAGCAAGAAAATGAGGAAATTCATCCTAACCTTTGTCTTTGCTTTTCTCTACAGATATTTTTAAAACATTTTATGAATGATGGAAATATCAGAATTTCATCTAATTACCCCATAATCAGATCTGACATAAAACTAGATAGAAAACAGCCATGTCATATCAAATATCCTTTGTGAGCCATCTGAATTATCTTGAATCATTTACCTTTCGTTTTGAATGATTAAAGCCTTACTCCCAAGAGCTGAATGCCAACTGTCTTCAGATGCCTTTCAGAGATGTAAGCAATGTACAAGCAGATTTATCATCCTGATATCACTGGCAACTGTCCTGATACGAAGTATCAGGTTCATGTATGTCACTAGTTGTACTTTAATTCATATCTCCTCCATCAGACACACTGGTTTTAGGGGGAAAGAGTGTAAAAAAAACTCCTTTTCTCCCCACTACTGTTTCAAATATATTTTATTTCCATCACTTAATAATCTTCTTTTCCTTTGAAGCTCATTTGATAAGAACTTTCTACCCAAATCAGATTATAGTGGCTGTTAGATACTAGCCTCCAGATCACTCTCCCTCCTTTGTTAATGATTAAGCATTTATTTACTGCTCCTTCCTCAATTTCTCTTAAACTAGAATTTAATATCAACACTGATGTTCCCTCGGGCCTCCTGAAGTCAATCTCTTTAAATACTATGAACTAGTATTTTATTCCAGTCATAAACAAGGATAGTCACATGCTAAATCTGTCCATTACAACAAATCATTAGATATTCTTAATCAAAACTCTGACATCCCTATATCTGACCATAAGCATCTATTATTCCAAATCACCACAGTTGAATCTATTCTCTCTCACCAGAAATTACAATAAATCTACCCCTCCTTTATCAAGTCATTAAATTTGCTCTGATTTCACTTCTTTTTCTTCCTAGAATCAAATTTATAATCAATTCAACTCTATACACTACTTTCAAACACTAAGTCCCCTTATTCAATTATTGTTTATCACTTATGAAATCTGAATTCTCTATTGTTACTGAGACCTTTTATGTTACTTCCCAAATGCTGCTGAACATAGGTGGAGGTTGTCATATAAGTGTGCTGAATGCATACATAATATATTTATTACGTACTCAACTTTAAATGGGCCCTCACTTCAGCAAAGAAAAAAAAAAATTGTTCCTCTCTAAATGATCCCATATCTCACTCTCCAGTAAAAATGATGCTGTAATTTCTCTTTGATCTAGAAACTTCCTACATCTGCTCCAGTCTCTCTCAGCTAAAGTCTTATTCTCTTACTCAGAAAATTTAGGTCATTTCATATGAGTTCCAGCTTTCTCACATTTTCTTTATTTCAAATACCTTTATATCACTCCATGCTCTTCTTTCTCCATTTGATAATGCATTGGGAAGAAGTACTAATGCATTATGTGCCCTTGACCCCTAGCTCTTTTCATAACACTGTCCTCTTTTTCTAATCATCAACATCTATACCATCTACTCCCATCTTTACTGTTATCAAACATGTCCAAGTTATTATCCTATATCTCTCTTCCCTTTATCAGCAAACTTCTAGGGAAAAGCTGTCTGCATTTAATGAATTCACCTCCTCTTATCTCATGCAGTACTCTGTCCTTTGCAATCTGGCTTGTGACCTCATTGCTCCAACTGCTCTTTTAAAAGTTACCTAAGATGTTTAATGATAGTCTTTTATCAGTCTTTTTTCCTTCTCTACCTATCTGCTACATTTGATACTGTTTTAACACTCTTTTCCAGGACACTATCTCTTTTCTTGATATTCATGACTTTCTCTTAATCAGTGTTTCCAGTTGCTGACTCATGACCCATATCATTCCTCATACCTGTGGATATTCCCTCAGAGTCTGTCTTTGATCCTCTTCTCCCTTTATATTTTCTCTTGGTAACCTCAACAGCTCAAATAGGTTTAACTATACTCTCAATGACAATGAATCATAAATCTACACAAGTATCTACATTTTCTTTCTTCCATTTGATTCCTAGATATTTCAATTTAACTCAAAATGTCTAAAATTGAAATCATTGACTTTTTTCTGCTATGACTTATCTTTCTTCTAAATGTCTCTGTTTGTGCTGTAGGAACATCATATTTTCATTATCTCAGGTTCATAGCCTAAGTTTTACATGGAATTATTTTTTCTCTTTTAATCTAAATATTCAAACACTTGCCAACTCTTTCTAGTTAAACATATACAAACAAATCTTACATCTTAGACCTTCCTAGGCACAATGTTTGCCTTAGAATCTCTCTCATCTTCATCCCCTTTCATGCCAATTATTGTAACAATTTTCCAATTGCTCTGGTTTCAACTCTCTCTCCCACTGAATACATCCTGCACACAGATGCCTAGGTGAAATAAAATAAACCTCTTGCTATAACACTCTCTGACACAGTAAACTCTATTGTCTTCGTGTTACCTGAAACAAGAGCTCTTAATTTAAGGTTCAAGAACTTGTTTTATTTTTATGGCTGCATTTCAATATAATACTTTAATTTATAATTACTAGATTGCTAATGAAACAAAGACACAAAAAAGGTTAAAAACACCTGAGTCTAATAAAAAACATAAACTGCTCTGTTTAACTCTTAAAGCTCTTCACAAACCAATGTCTATCTGTCTTACCAATCTCATTAGATATTTTCTCTCACTCTTTTCCCCAAAGGTATGATCTTTCCTCTTTTTTTCTTCTTCACTTTATTTTTCTCTCTTCTTCTCTGTTTCTGTTTTTATGTCTATCTCTGTATCTGGCCCCCATCTCTCTGTCTGTCATTCTCTCTCCCTCTCTCCCTCCCTGTCTCCTTCTTTTCCTCTCTCCCTCCTCTTTTCTCCTCCTCCTTCTTTTTCTCTTCTTCTTCTTCTTTTCTCTCTCTCTTTCTCTTTCTCTGTCTTCCATCCCCCTCTTCTCTTTCTCTGTGTGTATGTTCCACTCTCTTTTCCTTCTTCCCTCCCCTCAAAAAGAATATAATTAAGCAACTATTCTCTGTTAGACAATATAGTTGAATTGTTTCCTACCAAAAATACCATCAAAATTTAGGGACAAATTCATATTTCAAATTAAGTACTAAATTTAATTATGCCTCAGTCAAATCCTAAAATATAGATGTTACAATTATCATTTCAGATAGAGCAATTGTTGAAAAAGAAAAGGAATACTCTCATGTGATAAAATAAGAAAACTATTGTGTTTAACTTCACCACAGAAAATGAAACAAAACCAATATAGAAAAACTATATATATAATGTATATGATATATATAATGATCTCCTGGTTCTGCTCATTTCATTTAGAATCAGTTCATGTAAGTCTCTTTAGGCCTCTCTGTATTCATCCTCCTGATCATTTCTTATAGAACAATAATATTCCATTACATTCATATACCATAACTTATTCAGCTATTCTCCAACTGATGGGCATCCACTCAGTTTCCAATTCCTTGCCCCTTCAAAAAATGCTGCTACAAACATTTTTGTGCATGTGGGTCCTTTTCCCTTTTTTATGATCTCTTTGGGATACAGACCCAGTGGATACATTGCTGGATCAAAGGGAATGCAGAGTTTAGTAGCCTTTTGGGCATAGCTCCAAACTGCTCTCCAGAATGGTTGGATCACTTCAGAACTCCAACAATATATTAGGAACACAGTGCATTTTTTGATGCAGTCACACCAGCCTGGGTAGTCCTATGCCTCACAATGTGTGCTATGTCCCAAGAAAGATTCCAGAGTTCTTCAGAAAGGCCTTGAGTTGTCCTTGTATTGCTTTTTCTGACCTCCCTGTGAGCACTTGCCTTGCGTGAGCCATAAAATAGACTCTTAAGCAACCATAGATTTGGAATTCAAACAATTTAATACAGACTGCATAGCAGTTCAGCTGAAGAAAGGATCTCAGTATCTGGTAGCTTCTCTTACCATGTGATCTTCAAAATTGTTCTTAGAACATTTAAAAGGTGTTCAAAAAGCAGCAATTCAGTTTCTTGGATTGGCGCAGAGATGATGTCCAAATTTCATAGGTATGTAACAATGAGAACAGTAATATGGCCTTGGGGATGTTAGTTTGATAAGTAGTCTAATACCTCTTCTCACCCATACTTTCCTTGAAGCTTCCAAAACACTGAACTAGCTCTGGCAATATGTGTTTCACCCTCATCATCTATGTGCACATCTGTGGAAAGTATATTGCCAGGCAAGTGAACTTTTATCCATAGTATTCAAATTTTCTCCTTTTGCTGTAACCAGTGGTACAAGGAACCATATAGATGGTATTGTGCTGGCTGATAAACTGTGTTTTCTTGATCTTAATTATTGATTGTTGGATATAGATATAGATATAGAATTGATCTATAGTGGGTTTTTTTTTTGTTGTTGTTGTTGTTGTTTTGTATCTCAGCCTTAGAGGTTACATTACACTATCATCTGTGAAGAAAAGTCAAGAAAAGTTTCATTTAGTCTTGGAGTGTAGCCTTTTCAAGTTAATAATTTACCAAAAGCATGATGCCTGATCTTGATGTCATGGTTGCCCTTGTTGAAGGCAGCAATAACATTGATGAAAATAGTGTACTAATAATCATGGGGTTAAGTACACTGTCCTGTGTTCTACTGGTAATTGGGAAAGCACTAGAGCATTGCCCATTATCCAGTACCCATGCAAACAAGCTAACGTGAAACTGACATATAATATTGATTAACTTCTCCCTGCAACTATTTTTTTTAATTTTTAATAGCTTTTTATTTACAAGTTATATGTATGGGTAATTTTATAGCATTGACAATTGCTGAACCTTTTGTTCCAATTTTTCCCCTCCTTCCCCCCACTCTCCCCCAGATGGCAGGATGACCAGTAGATATTAAATATATTAAAGTATCAATTAGATACACAATAAGTATACTTTTCTTTTTGCTGTACAAAAAGAATCAGACTCTGAAATATTGTACAATTAGCCTGTGAAGGAAACCAAAATGCAGGCAGGTGAAAATATAGGGATTGGAAATTCAACATAATGGTTCTTAGTCATCTCCCAGAGTTCTTTCACTGGGCATAGTGTTCATTACTGCTCCATTGAAACTGATTTGGTTCATCTCATTGTTGAACAGGGCCACGTCCATCAGAATTCATCATCATAGTATTGTTGTTGAAATATATAATGATTTCCTGGCCCTGCTCGTTTCAGTCAGCATCAGTTCATGTATGTCTCTCCAGGCCTCTCTGAAATCATCCTGTTGGTCATTTCTTACAGAACAATAATATTCCATAATATTCACATACCACAATTTATTCAGCCATTCTCCAACTGATGGGCATTTACTCAATTTCCAATTTCTGGCCACTACAAACAGGGCTGCCACAAACATTCTTGCACATACAGATCCCTTTCCCTTCTTTATGATCTCTTTGGGATATAAGCCCACCTACAACTAAATTTCAATATAATGTTCCATAACCCCTGATGAATGATAGTATCAAAGATCTTCATTAAATCTATAAATATTATATACAGAACTCTTTTCTGCTCCTGGCATTTCTCCTGAAATTTTTGAGTAACAATGTATCAACCATTATTTGGCCTTTTCTGAAGCCACAGTAGTGATAATCTTTCAATAGAGGGATCAGGCTATTAAGGAAATCTCTGACAAAATTATTTTCCAGCAATGACAAAGAGAGTTCCTGGTGTGATTTTCACAGGATAAACTATTTCCCTTTGTATTTATATATTTATATTTCTTTTATAGAGAGGGGAAGGGTGCCATCTTTAAACTTCTGAGAACACTTCAGTAGTGTTCAGCCCATCTCTCAAAGACTATAGTTTTATCACTGATCAATGTGGCTCCATCATCACTGAGAAGTTGAGGTGTAGCATATGTCTTTGGCCCACAAATACCTTTCAAAGAATGATAAAAGTACTTCAGATTGTTACTATCAATGTAAAACTGAATTTCATCTGCCTTCTTACTGAGGCAAATGCCTTGTATCTTTCTAAGTTTCACGTGTTGTTTATTTTTGATGAAGTTAAATGCTGCCTTCTTAAAGATGGAGGAACCCTTCTAGTGATAAACCTACCACATTTGTTTTTTTGTTTTTTTCATTTAGCAACTTCTAATTTTTTTCATCATTCTCATCAAACCAATCTTGATATTTGTGAATGTTTTGACCAAAAAAGTATCTGTATATCAAATACCAAAAACTGTCCACTATTTCTTTGTTCCACTGTTGCCAGCCCTGTCTCAGCTGTCCCTCCAAGTAAGCAATCTGTTCAGACACAAAGAAATCCTCTAATCTGTTGTATTCTTATAAATTTGATACAGTTCTTTATATATTTTAGAAATGAGACCTTTATCAGAAACACTGGCCATAAAGATTTTCCCCAGCTTTTAATCTTGTTTCTCTTGGTTTTATTTGTTCAAAACATTTTTTAAAAATATAATCAAAGTTAACCATTTTGCCTTTTATAATGTTTTCTAATTTTTCTTTGGTCATAAATTCCTCTCTTCTCCCAATTTCTGATAGGCAAATTATCCTTGTTCTCCTAATTTGTTTATGGTACCATCCTTTATGCCCCAATCATGTAAACATTTTGAGCTTTTGAAGAAAACTGGTGATGGCTCAAGATGCAATGGATGACCTTGGCTCAACATCCCTCACACCAGAAGTACTAGACTTCCTTAAACACCCCAGAACCCCCCCAAAAGAGCTACCTACAGACAACATAGTTCATCTAGCATTCTCAAATTCCTGATTCAGTCCCAAACTGTGAACTAGAGCATGTTTCTAGAAAGAAGCAGAAATATATCAGAAGGCAATCAAGAAAGGATATAATGGACTGAGTAGAGTTTGAGACCAGTTGTGATTCAGGACTTTCCTAAAAATTATGGTCAATTTGCCATAGCAAATCAGTGAACTGGATCATCAATTCTCTTTATTTATTTATTTATTTCCATTTACCCCTGTTAAGGTGTTTGGGGTAAGGAATGTCCTTATATTTTGTCCTTTTGTCAATTGTCTACTTTCTATTTTAAACTATTAAATATGAGGAAATTCTGTTAGCCAACAAAATCTAGTCTGTTTTGATGTGTATTATATCATTAGTGATATATAGAAAAGAAGGAGGCTGGGAATTTACTCTTTCAAAAAACTAGAGTCAATTTTCACAGAAAGCTGTAAAAGTATTTTGAAAGAAGGGCCAGTATTAACTCTCATAGAAATTGAAAAGATACTTCTTTCTAGATTTTTTGTGGGGGAAGGAAGAATGAGGCATTTAAAAAAAAAGGAAATATGCGGTAGAAGAAAAACTACTGCTTCAGTGAAAAACTACTGTGTCAGTGAGTCAGTGCATTTCTACATGTATTTCAAATAATGATTTTATTTTTAGAGAGAAAAAGTGATGGTTAAGTATGCCACAGAAGCACAATAGCATCACAAGAGGGCACCGATTTTCCATTTGTGTTTGGCATAGAGATGTTATCAGAGTACCCTAGCAATGTCACTACTTGTGTTTTCTCCCTCTTTCTCTCTCTCATTTCTCTCTTTCTCTCTCTTATTCTCTCTCTCTCTCTCTCTCATCTCTGTCTTTCTTTTTGTCTGTCTCTCTCATTCTGTCTCTGTCCCTCTCTGTGTATCTCTCTCTCCTTTTTCTCGCTCCCCCCTCCAAGAAGTGAATAAAAATACAATGTAAGAGAAAAAACCCTCAGAATTTAGGTTCAGACATTTATGGAGAGAAACTGGACTTCTTCTTCATCATCAACATCAAAAACATTTATATAGTACTATAAAGTTTGCAAAGTGCTTTAGATGAATCAACCTATTTTACCTCCACAAATATTCTGCAAAGTAGGTGCTATTATTATCCTACTGATAATGAAATCTGAAACTGAGGGTGAGATTAAATGAATTGCCCGGAGTCATACACCAAAGCATGCATCTAAGGCAGGATTTGAACTCAGATCTCCTTTATTCCAAGTACTGCATTCTACCCACTATGCCTTGTAACTTACCATGTAATTATAAGAATTTTTTCAGTCCCCAAAATGTTTTTTAGCCAGTTTATTATTTTTTTATTCCATTTTACTTCATTCCATTTACCTGCTACAGTCAAGATCCTATGAGAAAGAAAGAGTTAGGATAAGATCTTGACCAGGTCCTTTGTAGTCATAACAAAAAAACTAAAAAATCAAAAACTTGTGGTTTACAAAATCTAATAACTATCCTAATTCCTTTCTTTTGTAGAGGTCATTAACCCTGACCCTAACTATTCAGTTCAGCAAACATCTATTAAAAACTGTGTGCATATATGTAAAGCACTATGTTAGACACTGGGAGGTACAGAGACCCTGCTTGCAAGGAGACTACATTTTAGTTAACCATTAATTTTTAGCATACCTGTCACTTTAGGGCTTTGACTTTTTGCATTTGGTCAAAATTTAGTCACCCATATCTCCCTGTTGCTTTACAAAGAAGGAATCTGCATCTCATGCTTCCTGGCAGTCAAAGGTCTTTCTAGCTCATTGCCATGTTCTTCTAGTGCCCTCTACTGTCATTCAGAAATGTTATGACACATTAGATTGGTTGTCAGGTAAAGGGCACATTCACATGTATTAGTATAGGTGGGAAGAAGGAGAAAAAAAAGATAATTTCAGCTGTTAAATTTGCCTATAATGGATTATTAAAAGATAAGATTTAAAAATTCATGCTTCTTCAAGGGTTACATATGTTTCTCTTGAAACCTAGAATGGCTATTAAGTGCTCTTTATAGAACTTTATGCAAATCAAGAGAACATTTAGATACCATATATTAAGAAAATCATTAATAAAAATAAGCAATTATCTAAATTAGTGACATTCTTATAAAACAATTTTGGATTTAAATAATCAGGCTTAAACTAATTTAAGTTCTATATAAATTTTTTGAAATCTAAAATTTAATGTCTTCATACCCAATTGATGAAATATATTTGAAGATTCATTAAATTGATAATATAATTTTTTTTGTAATTCAGGAACCACTATTTGATCCCAAAATGCAAGAGAGTTTAATTGCGTTTGCAAATAGAAGAAATTACATAAAATATTCTTCTCAGAAAATTATAAAGACATGATGGAAAATTGTAGCAGTACCATTTCCAATTGATAAATATGTACCTTTAAAAATCCAATTGATAAATATGTACTCAAAGAAATCTGTAATAATATAAAATTCAGTTTATATTAGATGTAAAGAAATGTTCTGTACACATTTGAAAGGTCTTACAACCATTCAGATTTGTTTCTAAATCCATTTTCTATTAAGGTATTATATAGAGAGTTAGCATGTAGTAAAGTTCAAATGATGTCAACACAGAAATTCAAAAATCCATCCCACAATGCCAAGCATTCATGGAAAAGAGCTACCAGGTAATGAGATGTATGTGCTTATTGTTTTGTGCCAAAAGTACAGAATGCCTTTGACAAAACAACCACATTTTAATATTCTTCAATGTACTGAAAAAAGTTAAAAACCTATTTTCAAATCCAATAAGGGTGAATTGGATTATTATTTACTACTGGTTCATGCTAATACTGCAAGTTTATCAACAAGCATTAAAATTGTAAGCAGGAAAAACAAGTTTGCAGTTTGTTCTCCTTCCAAAACAGAAACAGTAAATCACAAAAACACATAATTTCCCCCGTTATATATTGTAAAGGTTATGTTTATACTTTGAGCTGTGAATGAGATTAATGAGTTTTCTCAACACTGTAAACCTCTTCCACTGAAACAAGCTAAATTTCCATAAATCACAGGTTTATGTTCATGTATTTATGGGACAAGGAAGATTTAAGAGTTCCTCTGTAGGGGAAACTATCCCAAAGTAAGAAGAAAAATTATGGCTTCAGTAATATAAAGGTAGATAAACTGGGGCAAAGCTTGAAAGTTGTGCATTCACTCCACTTTAATAATGCTGGTAATTTATTAAAAGTAATTATTGTAGTAAAGCTTCTTGCTCATACTTCAGCAGAAGTGACAAAATGCCAGTTCAATATGTTAGTTACTTTCACATCATTATGCATCAAGACCAATTAACTTGGACCTGTCATTTTTCTACATTTCCCTTAAAATCAACTTTTACTTTTTCTTCCCAAAATGTGTCAGCAAAATTATAAGTGATATGGTGTCCTTCATCTATTATAAAAGCATCTTACATCTGCTTGAAAAGCAAATATTTACATTTAGGTCAATCACCACTTAATATTACAGACAGGTTTCTGCATATCACTCTTTATTGAAAAGTAAACTTTTTTAATATCAGATTACCATGCTTGTAGCCTCAGAAAGAATGTCAATTAAAAAAATATTTTTATGCTTCAAGAGGTTTTGCACATGAATTTAGTCTACAAAAAAAAGGATGATCTTGAGGCAAATCTAATGTCATTTTGTGCAAATAAGTCTCTATGTCTCTACAACTGGTGGCATGTTACTGAAAAATCACCTGGAGCCAAACATGGAATTGTAATTAAAGCCAGCCTAACATAACTATAGAAATCCTAGTAGGGTTTTTTTTTTGTCTGTTTCTGTAATTCCAAATGAAGAGCTCACTACTGGGAACTTTAGCACCCTTTCTATTCCATCTTTAATAGAGGAGAAGGAAAACACTATAATTTTCATATTTATGGTACCTTGGGCAACGTCACTTGTTTTGGTTCAACCATTTTTTTTTCTGGATAGGAAGGAATGAAATTATTTAGAATGAATAGGAAAAAGATTTGAAGTTGTAGCAATGGAAATAAGGTATATTCTCAGGCTGAGCCAAAGGTGCTAATCTCTCAGTAAGGGGACAGCAGTGAAGTTGTATAATAACAGAATAGCTCACAGGTTCAAGTTTTAGTCATCTGTAAGGGACTGTTTTTTTTTTGTTTGTTTGTTTGTTTGTTTGTTTTTGTTTTTGTTTTTGTTTTCCATTTTGAGAAAGGAACCAAACAAGGCAAGAGTTCTGAGAGGAGTGCTAGAAGTTGCACAGCTGTAGGTTAATTCTTATATATTAAGTAAGGAAATTAAGATAGAAATCATAGAAATTCTGAATTGGAAAGTACCTCACTGATTATTCTCAGCAGCAATTTAATTGAATTCAAACTTTAAAAGGAATTCTTACTCCAATATACCAAGTAATGGTTAGCCAGCTCTAAATGATATGGACTCCAATGTACCCCTCTTTTGTATAGTTCTAGTTGTTTGGAAGGTTTTCCACCTGTTTTGTCAGGCTTTCATTTGTCTCTTTAAAAGTCTCACCACTTGCTTCTGATTCTGTTTTCTCGGTCAAAAATAATAAATCTAATCTTTCATTTGATAGCCTTTCATATACTTAAAGGTATCTATCATAACCCTCATGAGAACTTTCTTCTCTGGGCAAGATACCTCATGGTCCTTGAACCAATAATACTATTGAATGAACTCAAGGAACTTCACTCTTTTGGTTGTCTTTCTCTGTATAATCTCCAGATTATCTATATTCTTTCCATAATGTAGTAAGACATGAGTTTGCAACCACTTTTTTTTGAGATTCTCAGTCTATCAGAGAATAATACTAAAAATTTTATCTATAGAAATATATAGTTGTATACAAGATAAAGAACAAATGTTACTAAAATTATGGAAATAAATCTAGTAACTCTTGGTGGTATGAAATGAAAACAAAAGTTCTCTCTTAAAATAATATATTGCCCTGAGGGCGAACACAACTGAAAGAGGGACCCACTAACCAGCACTGAAAAGTCAAGAAATAATACTGGATCGGTGATCTGGCATATTTAATTATACAATTGTCCTAAAGAGAAATCTTACAGTTTGTATAGGCTTATGTGAAAGAATATCATCC
Organism: Antechinus flavipes; assembly: GCF_016432865.1. Taxonomy (NCBI): domain Eukaryota; kingdom Metazoa; phylum Chordata; class Mammalia; order Dasyuromorphia; family Dasyuridae; genus Antechinus; species Antechinus flavipes. Next base: position 109,703,721 of record NC_067400.1, on the reverse strand, counting down.
CTCCTCTTCATGCTGGTAAACATTAGGTGTTTTAAATTACCATATGTAGAAAATGCATTTGTATTTTAAGCACAGCATTGATAAAGAACATTGTCAAATTCTCTTCCCTGCGTTGGCTGAGTGAGTCATCAAAGAGAACCTAGAAAAGTGGATAGAGCAGATATCAAGACTAAAGAAAGACACAATTTTGCTTTTCTTTCAAGATATTTGAATTAACTATGTTCTCAAATATGAGCAGCTAGATGGCTCAAACTGAGACAGAAGGCATAAATCACTATAGTATCTTTTCCCAGAAAACTTCAGAGACATCATAGTCCATAAGGGTCATGAAGAATCAGACAGAACAACAATAATTATCTGCAAATGAGACCAAAAAATACACTCATTCTTCAAACTAAAAAATACGAATTGAGTTAGAGTTCCATTAGGGAATATAAAAAATTAAGGAGACAAGGTGGCAGTCTGAAATCAGCTGGTGGAATATTGCCAAACTACCTGCCATGCTTTATTAATTATAGATGTTCTGAATCCACATTCCATTGTCCACATGATTTTGAATTAGTTTTCTGATAATTGTAATCCAGACTACTTTGGATTCAAATTTTACCTTTCATCTACTCAGTTCAACTCAGTTCTTTCCTGTCAGGTTCTGGTATTTTATTATGTTAATAAATATTCCTAAAATGTGTTGCTTGTTTTGTTGTTGTTTTTGTTGTTTTCATTATCTTCCTTCATGTAGAGGTCCTTGGGGATAGGATAAAAGCTTCTCTTGGCTCTCCTCTCCTGTTTGAAATTTTTTCCCTGGGTAGTACAGAGGAAGGAATATTGAACTTTGAGTCCCAGCCAGTCTTAGCCAAAGTAGGTAGAGAAAGGGGGTGGGAAGAGAAGAAAGGAGAGGGAGGGAGAAAACACTGTAAAATGTCTTTTATTGATGCAGTCTGACAGACCATTTGGTTGGAAATCACTTAATTTCTCTTCATCTGTAAAATCAATGAGTGAGAATAAATAATATCCCAATTCTAATGGGATTCTAATTGTTGTTCCCAGTTCAATAATTGCTTCCAGCCCTCACCACACAGAAATCACTGTAAGAACAAGCAGGTCAGTATGCTGGAGGGATTAAAATTATCCCACCTACAATAAAATAGGCTGAGATGGAGTTCTGAGTCAAAGGCACTTTCTTAAAGGTCCATGGTTCCCTCTAATTCAGTGGACCTTGCATCTTCACAATCTAACTGCCTCCTCCACCCAGAGCACTATTTTTATAAGGCTAGATGTTCAGTCATTCAATAATAGCTATATCAAACACAGAATTATTCTATTGCTTGACTTATGATGCATAAACTAAAATAAAACAAAATAATGTCAGCAGAATCACAAGTTGGGCAAAGCAAGGAATATCTCTTTGCTTTTGGACAGGTTGGACAAGAGGAAATGGTACAAGTTTTCACAGTCAGTAATCTCAGTGGTCAAGATGGTCACCTGCTCCTATCGGACAAGAGATTGGTACAAATACTTTAGGGGACTTTCCATAAAATTGTTACCAGTGCCACACTATACTTGATCACCATGATGAAGCAAAACAAGGGTGAAAGGCTTTTAGTTAACTTCCAATAACTAAGCAAGTGAACTTATATAAAGCCTACAGCTCTGGGACCTTATATACAGAACTTTGATATGATTTTATCATATTGATCAATACTGATTCTAATAGAGTAGGGTCAAAATGAATTATGTCACATTACCTCTTTTGATGGACAGAGAGAAACCAATCTTTTTTTTTTTTTGGATCATTACAAAATGCATAGAGGGCTGACCTCCATGGGCACTGCAAAAAAAAAAAAATACATTCATTCTTCAAACTAAAAAATAGGAATTGAGTTAAAGGTCCATTAGGGAAAATAAAAAAATTAAGGAGACAAGGTACAATTCTTCTGCACATTTCCACAATTATCACACTGTACAAGAAAAATCAGATTAGAACACCGAATCAATAGCCTTATACAGTGTCAAGACACTAATACCTAATTCAAGATTTAGAGTAGCAGAAAATTGAAGTTCCACAAAAATTCTTCCTGAAACAAGAAAACTTTACTAATTATAAATTAGGGTTAGAGCTCATTTCTAAAATATATAAAGAAAGGTAACAGATTTATAAGAATACAAGCCATTCCCCAATAGATAAATGGTCAAAGGATATGAAGATAATTTTCACGTGATAAAATTAAAACCATCTACAATCATAAGAAAAAATTCTCTAAATCACTATTGATTAAAGAAATGCAAATTAAAACAAATCTGAGATACCACTACACACCTGTCAGATTGGCTAAGATGACAGGAAAAGATAATGATGAATGTTGGAGGGGATGTGGGAAAAGAGGGACACTGATGCATTGTTGGTGGAGTTGTGAGATGATCCAGATATTCTGGGGAACAATTGGGAACTATGCCCAAAGAGCTATAAAACCATTTGATTCAGCAGTGGCACTACATCTGTATTACAAGTACAACATAAAGGAGGGAAAAGGACCCACAGTTACAAAAATGTTTGTAGCAATTCTTAGCAGCAAAGAATTGGAAAAGGAATGAATGCCCAACAACTGGAGAATGGCTGAATAAGTTAGGGTATATGTAAGTATACCTTATGTAAGTTATAGAATAACATTATTCCATAAAAATGATGAACAAGCTAATTTTAGAACAGTCTGGATTTATACGAATTGATACTGAAGAAAACAAGTAGAACCAAGAATACATTGTACACAGTAACAGCAAGATTTTGCTGTGATCAACCATGAAAGACTTGTTTTTTTCTCAGTGACTAAGTGATCCAAGGTAATTCCAATAAACCTTGGATAGAAAATACCATTTACATCCAGAAAGAGAACTATGGAGACTAAATGTAAATCAGCACATGCTATGTTCACTTTTTATTCTTCTATTTTTTTTCCTTCTGTTTTGACTTTTCTCTCCCAACATGATTCATAAAGAAATATGTATTAAAAATTAATGTAAAAAATAAATAAATGAGGGTGAGATAATTATCGTTTTTCTCATATTTTAGTCTCAAAATCTCATTTACATTTTTAAACTATTCAAAATCATAATTCCAATTATCATTCCCCACCTCCCCACCTTTCTTTTTCAGATAAAGCCAAAGGAAGAACATTGAACCATTTCTAGAATACATTGGGAAGAAAAGATGAGATTCCCTTGGCAGATAAAAAGGTCATATTTGGCACAATTTCCTTGATGAAAACTGTGGTAGTAGAGGGAGCTATGGCTTTAGAAGCAGGGAATTCTTCAGTCTTGGTCAAGGGCTGACTTGGGCATAATAATAATCTTTTTTCTGTAAGTTCTCAAAGACAGGTACAAGTTAGCAGATGGCCAATGTGACTTGAAAGCCAAGTTAATTAAAAGCTTCACAAATTATACAAGTGGCTGTTATGCAAGCTGCCACTGGGGGTGATATGTGAAGTAACCTCTCTTGCTTAATTGGATCTATTATTCCTTCTGTTCAACATCGACAACTCCCCCTTCACAAACTAAAAAATTTACCTGATGATGGAAGTTCTAGGAAGCTACCTTAGAGATCTTGTTTAACTTTGTATTGCTGTTTCTACCTCTTCACCAAAAGTCCTTGAACAGGGAATACTTGGTTCAATAATGGCTTTAAAAGATATATGAATTTCCGAGTGATCCTAAATGATATTCAATTAACTATTCAAAAGTATCATTTCTCTACTTTGGGTGGGAGAAGGCTTAATTCCTCAAATGTCAGTGCTACTGAGTTTCATAATAACCTGTCATTTGGGCTCATCCCAAGGAACCTCACAAAGATCTCCTAAGATATTTTACCATGTTTTTCTCTCAACTAGTCATTTACTATTATATATAACTGTAAATTATATGTATATGTTAATATATAAATATATTAAATATAAATATTTAATAGTATAATCAAAAATCACTTACTATTATTGTCTTTTAGTTTTTTAAATACATTATTGTAAAGGTCCATTGGAAAGGTCAGGCAAGTGCAATTGGGATGTAAGTAAGCCAGTTGGTCTCCAGGTCCCCGGATGTGATTGGGTATAAGTATATAGGGACTTCTTTCGTGGGTGGGACCCCCAGCCATGGCAGGAATCGTAATTACTCTGATCTCGAGTCAAGTTCTGGATATAATCTCCATCATCAATTGGCTTGTGCCTGTAATTTCATAGCAGGAGAATATCAAATTTTGTTATAAAAAAGGCACCCATAAAAATCCTTCATCAAGGAGACAGCATGAAGTGGGTGAATCTCCCAGCACAATCAGATGAAAAATTTAAATTTTTACCCAATGCTTGTAGTTACAATTTCAATAAAAGCCATTGAGAAAGTAGTAAAATTATCTGAGACAGAAACTGGTGAAATATATATCTCTCATATCAATGCACAAATTGATATGTATTGTGAAATCATCCCAGAAAGGAAAAGTTTATTGGCTATAGCTTTAAACCTTGCATGTGGGTATGTAAAAATAATTTTTGATTCGGCTTACTCAATAGATGTAGTACAAAGAATTGCCACAGCTCAAAAAAAAATTGTAGTTTTTAATATATATTATCAGCTCTTTAAAGAACTTCGAGAGCGAGTGAGAAAGTGCTCAGGTAAATCCTACATGTCAATTTTCAGAGTGGACTTTCAAATCATAATTTTTATAATAAGGCTGATAGTCTTATATTTGCAATTTTTAAACTCTTTTGATTTTACATTTTTAAAGTATTTTGATTTTACATTAAATTATTTTGGCTTTACATTTTTAAATTATTTTGGTTTTACATTTTTAAATTATTTGGATTTTACCTTAGCAATGCTCTTCTGGTACACACAGAAAGTGCAGCCAAGTGACAGATTGACTGGCTTTTGTCTGATTTTTGTTTCTTTTTGACAAGAACTTTCTTTCCACACTGATATGGAAAGGTCTAGATGGAATTTGGAAAGGCCCAAATTGGATCAAGGTTTGGGGCTCCGGGTACATTCCTTTCATTCTAGATGCAGATCCAACAACAGAGGAGTGGATCCCCACCAGAGACATTTGAGACCTGGGGATCCAAGAGAAGGACCAGACAACAGCCCAGAGGGACCAGCCAGATGCCAGCATCCCTCCAGACTCTGATGGCAGCCATGTCCCTACTGACCGTGATACCAGAGACAGCAGACACAGCTCCAGTGTAGCAGCTGAAATGGACTGTGTTGGGTGATGTGCAATATAAAGACTGTAAATGGACAATGGACCTGCTAATCTCCCATGGCTACTCATCATATGGTAGCCTGGGGAGAGGCTTTACTCTCTGTTTTTCTATTTAAGGACTATGCCTCTAAATTAGTGGGTGAAAAACCAAAACGCCCACCTGCCAATGTTACTGATGCAATGTTATAGGACATGACTTTGCTTGTGTGCACCTTTATCTGTGATTTCTTTCAAAAGCTGTATACAAGTTCAATAAAATTGTGCCAAGTGTCATGTATGCAAGTGCACTAGAATTGTGACAAACTAGAATTGTGAACTAGAATTGTAGTAGAATTGTGAGAATTGTGCAGAATTGTGACATCCTATCATGGTGACACCCTATCTCATTGATATGCTGCCTCTTTGGTATCTTCTCTCCCTGGGCATGACTCTATTGAGTGGGTTAAACATCATGCTACCCATGTTTGGTTATGGCAATAGTTGAGCCTAGTTCTCACTCTCATACCTTTGCCTATTGGTCTGTTGCTTCTACCTCTCTGAGCATGATACTCGGTGATCTTGTTGATCAAGCAAACTATAGCTGATGCTAAGTAGCTTGATAAGAGATGAGTGGTCCCCACTTTGAAAGAAAGGGGATTTGCAAGGGTCTGTTAGAAAGGTCAGGCAAGCATAATTGGGATGTAATTAGGCCAGTGGTCTCAAGGTCCCCGGAGGTGATTGGGTAGGAGTACATAGGGACTTCCTTTGTACGTGGGACCTCCAGCCATGGCAGGAATCCTAATTACCCTGAAATCACATTAAGTTCGGGATGTAATCTCCATCATCAATTGGCTTGTGCCTGTGATCTCATAGACCCTATATAAGCTCAGAGGAGAAAGGCTTTGATCTCTTTTCTACCTTTTCCATCTGGAGCTCAACGCTGGGGAGCAATACCAAGATAGTGCAGGAGGTCATAGAGTAAGGTGTAAACCATGTGAATAAAATCTAAGCTTGTCTGCCAAAACTCTCAGGTGCTCCGTTGTGCTCAAACTGCGTCCGTATGAGAGAGCCACCAGAGGCCTTCTGAGGACCTCAAAACAGAGGTAAGATTGACATTATATTTACCAGAGTTTCTCTGATTAGGCCTAGGAGCCAGGATAGGTTAGTAGTAGTTGAGTGCAAAAATAGCACTTTACACATTACAATAATCATATAATAATTATATTTAAAATGTAACAATATTCAAATTGAAAAAAAGACATTTACTTAACAGTTTGTCTTAGCCTTCTAGCACTTAAAATATCACCAAGCATGTGATAATAATGTAAATGCCTTTCAAACTTATCAGTTCATAGAAAGTCACAGAAAGCCCAAAAGTTGGAAGGACCTGAGTTCAAATTTGACCTCCGACACTTAACACTTCTTAGTTGTGTGACCTGGCAAGCCACTTAACCACAATTGTTTAGTAATACTTTAAAACATTGTCTTTATTTTCCCAATTTTGTTAACATGTCATGCCAATTAGAAAACAAGTACTTATAAATGGGATATCATTTTATTCAATTGTATTCCCACAAGCTCTGAATACTACTTTGTTCATTCTTTCAACAAGTTAGGCATTATGTTACACACTTCACAATTATGGGATCCTCCCAAACACCCTGGAAGATAGGTACAAATATTTATTATTCCTTTTGCATATACAAGGATTGATTAGATTCTTTAATTACCATTACAGTATCTCTTACCTGGTCAGTTTTGATTTATAATGACTAGTAGCAATAACTAAACTTGATTTTGTACAAGGTTCCATTTCATATAATTATTTAATTTTATGTTTTATTTTAAAAGGATATGATTATATATGAATTATGAATTATATTTTTATGATTATTGTGATGGAGATTGTACTTTTCTGAAGGGATCAGGATGTAATTCTTTCTCTATTTCCTTTCAAATGATTCAAAATTAAGACCATTTATTTTATTCTTTAAATAATTTGCAAATTCTGCTTTTCCCCCTAAAAATTTCAATATTTTATACCTTTATAAACCATATGCTAAATTTAAATTGATCCTTTTTAATATGAGCACCCTGTATTAAGTATGTGTTTTCTTATTTTATTTTATAGAGTATGTAATTATTAAAACAGAAAATATTTATTTAAATTTATATAAAAATCATAATTATATATTATTTTATATTTTATATCTTCAAAAAGATTCATGGTGACACTTCCATCTTCCCAATAATTCCCATTATTGCTTTTTCCCTTTCTTTTGAGTTAACCAAAGGGCAAAACAATTCCTCCAAATTTCCAAATTCTTTTAGTATAACTATTGAAACCAGAGCACAGAAATAATCCTTTCTCTATGAATTAATCAACATGCATTTTATGAAATGCATTTTGTAGTCTTATATTGATTGTGGAAGCAACAAATGCTTATTAACCAACCCAGCGGCACTACTTAAGAATATTTCTAATTCAGACCCTGTCTGAAATTTCCTTTTCAAAATTCCAAAACCCTTGACTTTCAAACCCTGAAATTACTTTTGAAAGCACAGATTATAACTTTCTTTACCACTCATCCTTAACTTTTTTTACACAATACTACTCTTTCTTGCTTCTACTTATTTAATTTTTATATTAACTCTCTTATTGTTTGGTGGCCTCAGTTAGCTGTTTAAAAGCAAATAACAGAAAGATATATAGTCCAATTTTATACAAAGTTATCTTTTTCTGAAGATGATCTACAATTTCCTTATTCTGACTTCTAATAATAAATATTCTTCTTATGATAAACTTATCCCAACTTTAGTTTTTAAATGTAATTTTATTCTATATTAAAATGAAAACCAGTTTAATAGATTGATACCCAAAAACTTTATACTTAGAAATTGACTAGCTGAAACTTCTCTAGGCTTAGCAAATGTATTTAAGTTTTAAATTCTGAGTTGTAGAATTCTTTAAACTCATAAGATTTCTAATCTAATTCTCCTATAATATTTCCTAAGTTTTTCTTATTTTAACATGAATACCTATTATACTGAATCTCTCCTAAACATATCATGAACAATAAGACAGTGCTTAAAACATAAACTTCAGCTTTAAATAAATTACTATTCATTTTAGAATCCCACTAAGAAATAACAGATCTGTGATTTTTTTGTTGTTTTTATTGTTGCTTTCATTTTACTCTATGCTTGGTAGGACCTCATAAATTCATCAGAATTCTTTATAAAGTCATCCAAAGAATAATTTAGAAATGCAAGAAATTTTATGATTTCTCTTTTCACAAATGTGGTTCCCGATCTTTTGGGGGTGGAGGGGGCAGGGAACTTATTTTTCAATTAATCTTTCTCTCTGTCTTTCTTCATATCAATCTTCAACATGACAAGTATGGAAAACAGAGGGGAAAAAAAGAGAGATTTGTCTATTTTTAAGTATTTTTTAAAGTTTGTTATTTTTATAGCTTGTTTTTGGGGAATTGATCATGACAAAAGAAAAGGCCTAGGTAAAACACCTGTTAGCTATAGTTTGGCACAAAGCATGAATAGCATATACAAAATTGACACATATTTTCCATTCTCTTAAAGATTTTCCTCATTGTATAAAGTTCCTATTTGAAGTAAAGAACCTACTACTCCTAAGCTTAATTTCTTCAATTACAAAACAGACATACAACTAACATATTACAAGATACCACATTAATTCAGGCCTGAACTTCTTAATTTTTCTCTAGGAGATTTTGAAATCAAGTTCCTACCTGTTTCCTTTATTAAGACTGGAACTTAAAAACTGTCAGCCTATGATAATCCTTCTGTTTCCCAATTATGTTAATACTTTTAGAATCTTATAAAATGTAATTTAGTAAGAGTATAAAATTGCTTTAGTCCAAATTGCCAGTTAGATTCACCCATTTTAAGTACACTTTGTATTTAGTCCATATAGATAAAAGAACTGTTTAAAATTCTATTTCTTTAGCCCTTTTTTCCCCAAAATATAACCACAGGAAGAAAAAGCAAGAATGATGAAAAATTTAGTAATATCAATACTTCATTTTTGCCAAGTTAATCCATTCTTTGGCCAAAACAATCCCCTACATTCTTTATATTCTCAAAGCAAACTCTACACAGATTAATAGCTCTTTCTTTAGTCATCCTCCTCACAAGGAGTCCAATCCAACCCAAATCGGGATACTTTCAGATGCATATCTCCCTTTTTGCTTGACTCCATTTCTCTCATGCAGACTCCAACCAGAATGGCACTACTTCAGAAGAACTTACCCTAATAGAACTGGATTAGATTCCTGAGGATTTGCCTTATGAACTATTCCTTCTGACCCAAACTGAAGGGAGTTAGAGATCACCTCCATCCAATATGAAGCAAATGAGGCAATTTCCTATCCACCTGAAGACTTGTCTACATAGGTATCTTTCCTATAGCTAACACTAATATTCAGGGATTTGTTTCTGAAAATTCTCTTAAACTTCTCTTTATTTTTAAGCTTAACCTCTATTGTCAACTAGAGACTAAAGGTCCTTTATATGGAAACTTTCAGCAAAGTGTATACCTACTTCTCTTTAAAACTTCTGAAAACTTATCTCTGATTGTCAGTAATTAACTTAATCCTAAGTAAATAAAAGGGAAAGTAACCTTTTCCTTTCCTCTTCTCTGATTGCTCCCAGGATGGTGACATGCCTTGACAATTTACTATTGTGGAGGGGAATCTCTCCCCTAAGGCTCAGTTCTACCCCAAATTATGGCTCCCACAAGGTACTGTCAGATCAGTAGAGTGGGGAATCTCTCCCTTGAATTTTACCCATCGAGGGACTGTTCATAGGATGGGTTCCTTGTGAACTGCTGAAAATTCCCCCTCAACCAATTCAAGAAATTCTCTACTGGTGGCAAGAATGATCTAATTACTCCTTGTTAAAAGAATTTAAAGGCAAAATAAAAATCTATTTTAAACCTGCCAACAGAATTAAATTAGCTAGGTGGTTAGCTGGCTGAAAATGAGGAACAAGCAATTCCATTGCTGAATCTCCATGGTCTTAACAAAACAAAATAAAAGTAGAGAAAAATAACCAATAGTCTATATTTAAAAAGTTAAAGTTAAGGCCATATAATTTTTCTAAAAGTAGAATTTGAGCACTCTGGAGCACACAAATATTTAGATAAATTAGTCACAAATTCAAGTAGTCCAATTGTGGATTCTTCTTAATGAAAATAGATTTATGATAAATCAAGGCAGCCTCACCAATCTTGAAGAAATTTATCTCAGGGTCTGAAAATTTGGATGCAAACAGTAGAGAAAATTCAACTTCTCATAGATGGTGTCCATGGGGAAGACATCAGTGAAAATTCAGGTATGCACTCCCTTTTTGAGGCCCTTGTAACTGGTGCCAAAAGAGACTGGAATCCACATATCACTGTCTCGACAGAGTCGTCATCATAATGGAATTAAAATTATTCCACCTAGGCCTAGCTGTACCAGATCTAAAATTATATTATAGAGCAGTGGTCACCAAAATCATTGGGTATTGGCTAAGAAATAGACTAGTTGATCAGTGGAATAAGTTAAGTTCAAAGGACAAAACAGTCAATAACTTTAATAGTCTAGTATTTGTCAAACTCAAAGACCCCAACTTTTGGGATAAGAACTCACTGTTTGACAAAATTTCTGGGAAAATTTGAAATTAGTATGACAGAAACAAGGCATTGACCCACACTTAACACCGTACACCAAGATAAAGTCAAAATGGGTTCATGACCTAGGCATAAAGAATGAGATTATCAATAAATTAGAAGAACATAGGATAATTTGCCTCTCAGACCTGTGGAGGAGGAAGGAATTTGTGACCAAAGAAGAATTAGATACCATTATTTGTCACAAAATAAAAAATATCCATTATATCATTCTGAAAAGCTTTTGTACAAACAAAATGAATGCAGACAAGATTAGAAGGGAAGCAATAAACTGGAAAAACATTTTTACTGTCAAAGGTTCTGATAAAGGCCTCATTTCCAAAATATATAGAGAAATGACTCTAATTTGTAAGAAATCAAGCCATTCCCCAATTGATAAATGGTCAAAAGATATGAACAGACAATTCTCAGCTGAAGATAAAACTATTTCTAGCCATATGAAAAGATGCTCCAAGTCATTATTAATCAGAGAAATGCAAATTAAAACAACTCTGAGATACCATTACACACAATTTTTTTCAGATTGGCTAGAATGATAAGGAAAGACAATGCGGAATGTTGGAGGGGATGTGGGAAAACTGGGACGTTGATGCATTGTTGGTGGAATTGTGAATATATCCAGCCATTCGGGAGAGCTATTTGGAACTATGCTCAAAAAGTTATCAAACTGTGTGCTCCAGCAGTGTTTCTACTGGGCTTATACCCCAAAGAGATACTAAAGAAGGGAAAGGGATCTGTATGTGCCAAAATGTTTGTGGCAGCCCTGCTTGTAGTGACTAGAAACTGGAAACTGAGTGGATGTTCATCCATTGGAAAATGGTTGAATAAATTGTGGTATCTGAATGTTATGGAATATTATTGTGCTGTAATAAATGATGATTTCAGAAAGGCCTGGAGAGACTTATATAAACTGATGCTGAATGAAATGAGCAGGACCAGAAGATCATTATATACTTCAACAACAATACTATATGATGAACAATTCTGAGGGACGTGGGCCTCTTCAACAATGAGATGAATCAAATAAGTTCCAATAATACAGTAATGAATTGAACCAGCTACACCCAGGGAAAGAACTCTGGGAGATGAATATGAACCACTACATAGAATTCCCAATCCCTTTATTTTTGTTCACCTACATTTTTGATTTCCTTCACAGGTTAATTGTACACTATTTCAAAGTCTGATTCTTTTTATACAGCAAAATAACTGTATGGATATATATTTTTATATATATATATATATATATTGTATTTAACTTATATTTTAACATATTTAACATGTATTGGTCTACCTGCCATCTGGGGGAAGGGTGGGGGAAAGGAGGGGAAAAGTTGGAACAAAAGATTTTGCAACTGTCGATGCTAAAAAATTACCCATGCATATATCTTGTAAATAAAAAGCTTTAATAAAAAAAATTCTACCCACCTACAATAAAAGAGACTGAGGCAGAGCTCTGAGTCAATGACACTTTATTAAATGGTCCATGGTATTCTCTAATGAGAAGGATCTCAGATCTTCCTCACAATCTAACATCCTGCCTCTTTCCTGGGCCCTATTTTTATTGGCAAGATGTCAAGTCATTCAAGAACAGCTATATCAAATACACAATAATTCCAATGATTGACTATGACATATTAGCTAAAATAAACAAAATAATATGTCAGTAAAGTCACAAGTTAGGTGAAGCAAAGAATATCTCCACACAAGCTATATAGGATTCTCCTTAGGTTGGCCAAAAGAAATAGTATATGCTGTGACCTACATGGTCATAATATGGTCACTTGCTCCTATTGGATAAGAGATTGGTCTGGGGGTACAAAAATGTTCTGGGTATTTTCACCATAATTATCATTTCTGCCACGTCTGTCTTTCTTCTCTCTCTCCCCCCCATCCCTCTTCCTTTTTCTCCCTCTCCACCCCTGTCCCTATCTCTCTCTCTCTCTCCCTCCCTTCCTCTCACCCACTTTCCTTCCATCCCTCCCTCCCTCTCTCTGTTAAATTAAGTTTCTCTATCTCATCTAGACTAGAAATATGGCAGCCACTAACAGGTCTAGCTTCAGTATTGATCTGGGAACACTATGAAAGACTTGGTCCTCCTTAGTGCTTCAATGATCCAAGGCAATCCCAATAAAATTTGGAAAGAAAACTCCATCTGCAACCAGAAAAAGAATGGAGATTGAATGTAAATCAACACATACTATGCTTTTTTCTGTTGTTTTTTCTCTCTCATGTTTTTTTTTCCCTTTTGTTCTGACTTTTTCTCCCAACATGATTCATAAAGAAAAGTGTATTTTTACTTATTTACTGTCATACCAATCAAAGTCCCAAGAAATTATTTTGCAGATCTAGAAAAAATAATGACAAAGTTCACCTGGGAGAACAAAAGTTCAAGAATTTCAAGGGATTAATAAAAAAAATGCAAATGAAGGTGGCCTAGCTGTGCTAGACCTAAAACTATATTATAAAGCAGCAGTCGTCAAAACATTTGGTACTGGCTAAGAAATAGAGTAGTCAATTAATGGAATAGGATAGGATCACAGGACAAAATAGTCAATAACTATAGCAATCTAGTGTTTGACAAACACAAATTTTCACTTTTTGTTGTTGTTCATTTGCATTTTGTTTTCTTACTCATTTTCTTTACTTTTTGATCTGATTTTTTTATGCAGCAAAATATTGCATAAATATGTTTACATATATTGGATTTAACATATAATTTAATATTTATAACATATATTGGATTGCTTGTGATCTAGGAGAGAGGGTGGAGGGAAGGAAGGGAAAATTTGGAACACAAAGTTATGGAAGGGTCAATGTTGAAAAATTATTTGTACATATGTTTTTAAAATAAAAAGCTTTAATAAAAATGTGTATTTTTTAAAAAGTTAATATACATGTATAATAAGAAAAGTGAAATATTTTTTAAAATATGAACAACACAGAAGCTTTGATCTGATTCATTTCCAAAAATAGGTCAGTTTATCCATTCCTAGGCATCCCCCTGATGTGCTCGCTTTAGTATTAAGATCCAATAAGTTTTAGCATTATTGTAGCTCAGTTCTTGTGATCTCAAGTGATTATCCTCATACTCAATATTAACAGGGACACAGGCATGCACAATGCCTCATTTTACCAAGTTTCAAGTAACAATAATAGAAGCAGTAAGAATTGTGAATAATAATTTAAAAATCTAACATTTACTTATTAAATTAAGGTTTGCAAAATTTTGTAGTACATATGTGCATATACAAAAGTCATGTAATCCTTACTTGATAGTCACAAAAACTATGGAATTTAGGTATTATTCTTATCAGCATTTAGCAGCTAAGAAAATTGAGGCTTAAGGAAGTTACCTAACTTGTTTATATTATAGATACTAAGTGTCTAAGGCAGAGACTTTCTTATTCCAAGTCTAGAGTGATCTAATTGCTAACTCAGTTTTCCCTTGAACAATTAAGAATAAGACTTTCATGAAAATAAAAGAATGGAGATACTTCTTGAGAAATGGAAAGAAAATCAGTATCTTCTTATACCCAGATGAGAAGGAATAAGCTGAAAGGAGAGAAAGCAAGCCCCAACAAACATGTTTATTTTGACTTTAATATTAAAAACAAGACACAAACAGCTTCCCTTAGCCTCAATTCAGTCATTTTTTTCTGATATCCATATATATGGATTTCATATTGTGTCACAGTTTCACCTACATAGTTCTTGATTGTGGATGAACTCCCTACACTCAATTCCTTCCCACCTAATTCTGTTCCCCCTCTAGCAAGAGGAACAAGCACTTCAACTGTAAGAAGCCAGACTGTGGAAATTTCTATTTGATTCTTTTTCTTTCCTTCCCCCTCCAAACAAGTCACTCAGATATTTAAAGAAAGTTTCTTTTTGTTTGGTTTGTTTTTGATTTTTCATTTTTGTTTTGTCCCCCCTTGAGGGGACATTGAATGTGGAAGCTTACTTGATTAATGTTTAAATGACACTGATCTTCTCAATTCAAATTCACCATTTCTGCTTATTCAGTAGTTTAATAGCTAACATACCCCTAACAGCTCGCCAGTTTTATTCCCCAAATTCTTTTTTTTTTATTTTTTACATTTACCTATTTATTTATTTTTATTATTATAGCTTTTTATTTACAAGATATATGTATGAGTAATTTTTCAGCATTGATAATTGCAAAACCTTTTGTTCCCACAAAATTCTTGACATACAGTACACTATCCTATATACAAGCATTGTTCTACTATCACTTTCCCAAATTTAGGTGTCTCTGTCTCTCTGTCTCTTTCTGAGTGTGTGCATGTGTGTATTTCTCTGTCTCTCTGTCTCTGTTTCTGTCTCTCTCTCTCTCTTTTCCTTTCTCTCTCTCTCTCATTCTCTCTCTCTTTCTCTTTCTCTGTCTCTCTCTATCTCTCCTCTCTGCCATCCAGTATTTCCTTCTCTAGCCTCATTTCTCTCTACCTATGGCCAACCTAGTAATGGATTTCTCTAAGTGTAGCAAGACTACTCGCTAGACAAGGGATAAGTAATTTTTCAGTAGGTCAACAATTGAAGCTGTACCAGAATTAAAGAACCTGCTAGAACTTGAATTCCTTTGAAAAATAACCTTTAAGAACCCAGAAGCACCTCCTCATCATGCTAGAGTTTTATAGTCAAATTGTGTGGAGATGCTTTCAGTAATTGAGAATTAATCATAGAGTCAAATGATCAATTACAGTTAAAGAATTAAATTTGTGTTTTCCTTTGCAGCAGATTTGCCTTTCTAATTAAATTTTACTTAGGTTGATAATAAAATGAGCTTATCTTAGTACACACTGACTGCTGATGGTAGTGAGACAGGGCAAAGATTTGTTAATAGTAGAAAAAATCAGCATGACACTAGAAATTTTCTTTCAACATTTTCTTTTTGATTTACTTTTTACTCTTCAGAAGTAACAGAGCTTAGATAGATAGATATCTAGATACATAGGTAGATCATTGTAAGGAATGACTTTTATTGATGTAGACTGGCAGAAAAAGATAAAATTGATGGAGACACAGAGACACATACATACATACATAGAGAGAGAGAGGGAGAGGGAGGGGTTGAGAAAGACAGAGGGAAGGAGAGAGGGAAAGAGAGCAAAAAGGAAAGAGAAAGAGGGAAAGAAAGAGCAAGGAAGAAAAGAGAGAGAGAAAACAAGATATAAGATGAAGGAAAGTAGAAGGAGAAGGGGTTGAAGAAAAACAGTGTCAGGGCAAGGTGGAAAAATCCAAAGGTTTAACAGTGTAACCTAGAGATAAGTGATGATGGTTATTTCCTTATTTGGTGATTTCCAAGCAGAAATTCATTCATTGGAAGAGGACAATATGGCAGAAGGCATCTTCAAGATGAGAATGTTGTTAGGGAAGGTATATAAAATCAGAATCAGAAGCAAAAATGGAAAAGAAGTTACATTAATAATAATATTAATAATAATAATAAGTAGATCATTATATGATTTTTTTTTCTTGGATTATGTTAGAGTTAATGTCATTCTATAAAATCACATTACAGTGTCCATTCAGGACATTGGAGTTAATTAGGACTTCAGAGATGATCTTTTACTGGAAACATACATTCAACAACATCTATGACAAGTGATTCAACTCCTTGAGAATAGAGATTGCTTCCTTTTTAGTCCAAACATAGTCCTGCCAACAGGATACTTAAATATTCTTTGTTGGTTAAAAACTTCTAGTGACAAAGAATTTAGTATCTTATAAGGAAGCTTCTATTTTTAGAAAGTTCTAATGATTATATATATATATATATATATATATATATATATATATATATTCTTATATTCTTATGTTGAACTCAAATTTGCCTATTTATAAGAAGGAAATTCACTCTTGATTGGTCCTAAATAAGTCCTCTAGAGATATGAAGAAAATGTCTAATTATTCTTTCTACTTGTTTGATTTATAAAATATCTGTGATTTCAGCAAAATGGAGAACTCCTCCAAGAACTCTCATCTTATCTGGGGTTCCATTGTTGTTAGATTCAGGATTTGAATCTGGGTCTTTGTAATTATAGCCAAAAAGTCTCTCCACCAAGCTAATCTGCCTTTTTTTTTTTTCTTACAAGACAGTCCTTAAAAATATTAGAAGACAGGGATTATGTTCCTGTTGAGGTAACTCTTCTCTGAACATCTTCATTTTCTTCAAATGATCCTATTATGTATGGGTTTGGTTCTCCTCATTCTCCAGATTATTAATAATTTTGAAGAGAATTGAAATGTATGTGATAAGAATTAGATACTATCAGGAGCTACATTTTTCACAATGTGTAATTGTAATTTTAGTGTAATTGAAAATGTAGTCTTCAACATTATTCAAATGATTCAAACATTAACTAAAAGCCAAGAAAATTTTTAAAGTTTGGGAGCGTCAGGCTCCCAACTAAGTAATCAGATGGTACCATTTACATTTAGTAAGTAAAGAATAGTCAAAAATGAATTAGAAGTTAGTTACCTCCGGAGAGTCAGGAATAGCTTGGTTCAAGTCTCACTTGTGATACACATTAGCTATTTAACCATTTGTGGTCAAGTCACTAAACTCAGCAACCTATGCAACTCTCTAAGATTAGAAGTTTCAGAGTAGGTGATGATCTGTATTGGAAGAGCTCATTTCTTTTCCAGGAACTTCCTGTACCAAAAAAGAAACAAATCTAGTTAAAGCACATATACACCTCAAGGATAGAGAAGCAACACAGTGTCCTGTTTCTACTGAAGAAAATGGAATATTCTGGGAGTCTTGCCTCTAAGTCTTACTGTCTATTTAACCCAGAGTAAGCATCCTGGTCAACTCTCTAGGGCTATGATTTACAGGACTACTGCCAATCTGCATTATAACAGGAAGGTTTTTTTATCAATGGTATCAGAAGTCTGATTAAAACAAAAAAAAATGAAAAATTAAGGCAAATTTTCAGATATAATTAAGAAGTTTCCTTGTTATGAGAAAGACATTTTAGATACTAATATTTTAACATTTTAAATATTGCATCTTATATAGGTATATTTTAATGATCATAATGAATAAATTACAATAAAAATAAAAATTATGAAATGCACATGGTAATATAAGTGATAAAAGTTGCATTGCACATTATTAAAATTTAGAAAAGAAGGATGTTCAAATTTTAACTTTATTTTTAATGCAATGAAGATTACATTGACCTTTGAAAATAGCATAAAATCATTAAGACATTTTATCCTGATTTTTCTGCCCTTTAGAAATTTCATGTATATTAAAAACATCAGTTCAGTGTTGCACTAGCAAATACTGAATTTTATGAATATGAGATGCTTCATTGATATTTCATAGGTTAAAAAAACATATCTGAGATACTGTCTTATGAACTAAATTGTTTCTTACTTAATGAAATGATAATCTCAAGAGTTTCCTGAATTTGAACTGAGAAGCTTTGTCTCTATTCAATTCTAGGCATACTGATTTAAAGACAATCACAGTACATTTTACTTATATTTTATTTTTCCACTTTTAAGTCAAGATCATGCCATTTTTACAGAAATAAATTTCCTGTTGTCTTCAATAGGATTATCATAGTTCTCTAACTGGAATCCAAAGCAGATGTATAGTATATAATTTGCATATTTAATAAAAAATATTTAAAATCTTTTAAAGATAAATTTTATTGATATATTTTAGTTTCCCATATCTCCTTCTCCCCTTTATATTACTGAGAAAATGAGGAGAAAAATATGTATGACAAAGAAAAAACAGTTGGCAAAATAGAAGAAATATTTCAAAAATCTGACATGTAATATTCAACATTCATAGACACCTTCCCCCAACTTTTGCAGTTATATTCTTATATCTCATCTTTGAGGGCAATTTGTTTTTTGTAATTTTACAACATTCTTTTTCAATTGTTAAAGTCTTCTTAAAGGTGTTAATGTATTATTAAAATAATCTTGGTCAGGATAAATATTCTTTCTCCTCCCCATTGATTTTACTGATATAGAGAACATGTACTATGGCAATGAGCTAGATAACATATCCTCCCTGGATTTGAATTCCACCAAGAAAGAAGGGACCTGTAATGTTGATCACAATTTAAAGGAAGGGAAGAAGGGAGAAAAAGACAGAGAGAGAGAATGAAAAGGAGAGAACATTATATTAGCTGTAATCAAAGGAGAAGATTAAGCCTTAGTCCTCAAGGAAAGACAGTACTCATCCCCAACTACTCAATGAGCCTTCTTCCCACACACATTCAGTACTGGATTATCAACAGATAAAAAGTGGCCAGGGGCTGTTGGAGCCTGGATGCTTTATTCTGTCACAGGGCCTTATCAGGAAAGGGGCAGCCCCAGGACTTCCACCAGCAAGTTTTTGAAAATACTAGCATTTCTACTGGCAGGCTGTTCAAATAATGCCAGTATTCCTTCTAATATCATTTCAACAATGATGAAGGTCCAGACTGTTAGACCCAATCTTACTGCTGAATAAAACTGCCTTCTAGTATTAGTCCTAAATCCAGAGCCGTTCTTGTTACCTAGAAGGCTCAGTTCTAAATGAACATCCATGTGAGTCTTAATATAAAGAAACATATTAATATAACTTAATAACCCTTCTAAGAGATCATGTAGTTGCTAACACCAAATCTATGCAGTAATCCAAGTCCTATTTTTAGTAATACACAATGGTAGAGAGATGGTAGTGATTTCACTGATGACCTCATGAATGAGATGGGCAGAATCTGTCACCTTGACTACAAATGTAATTGTCAGGTGGGATGTCACAGTCACTTTATTATTCTAGGCTACTTCAGTTAATCTTTCCCCTCCTCCAAAGTAAACCAAGTAGTTTTAGTCCTGGGAAGGGATGTTTGTTCTCTTGTTTACAGTTACTTCTTTCTTCCCATGATCCCAGTCTACATCTTGAGCATCCTCAAAATAGTCCTCAATCAGTGGCATTTGAGAATGTTTTTGCCCTTCCAGCATACCAGGAGCTGTGAGATGGTATGTTTATGTATACATTTATGTATGTGTGTATAGATATTGATAGTTTTTGAAATTCACTTCTCTTATCACAATCTATCTTCCATTGGTTTTCCATTACTCAGCCATGCTTTTCATTTGCTCTGTGAACTCCTCTTTCTTGACCTCTCAATTCTTTTCTAGGTCATCAGCCCTGAACTAGTCACATTCTCCCTCTTTTCCTATCTTGACCTTTTGGGGAACCAGTTCAACTTTGTATTGGTCTTTTTTTATGAGTCCCATGTCCTCTGAACACATTCCTGATTGTGACCTGTCAAGTCTCAACTTTAAACCACTTCTACCATTCCCTGCCTTCACTCCTACACATATGCTGCTTACAAAGGTGAAGAAAATCACTCAAACATCCTGTCTAGATCTATTATATGTAAGATCTATTAATTTTGGAGATTTCCAGAGGTGGAGTTAAGATGATAAAGTAGAGAAGTCAGTCAAGCCATCCCAGTATTACCTAACAAGCAACTTTAAATAATTCTTCAAACCAAATTCTCAATTTGTAGAGCCAATAAAAAGGGCAAGAAATTTGTCCAACCCAAGACAAAATAGGTCGGAATGAGATGTCTATGATACTGGGATGGGGACTGACCCAATAGCAATGCAATTTATGGGGTTTGAAGGTGACAATAACAATAGCAGCAGCTTTGGGGATTGTCAAAGCAGTGATAGTAAGCGATAATAGGGCAAGTAGCCAGGAAGAGACTAGAGGGAACTCCTGTGTTAGCCCTGGGCACCAAACAAAATGGTATTTGGTGACTCCTGTGCCTATAGTCACTTTTGTGCCATAGTTCAAGGGCAGAAGAGCATTTACAAGCCCAAGGGTTCAGGGACCCTGTCAAGTAATATCACTTCATGTCCTAAGGGAGCAGGAGTACTGTGAAGAAGTAATAGTTTGGCCAGAAGGGTCCCTGAAAAGCAATATCATTTCTGGTTGAAAAAGAGCAGTGACTATATATCTGCCTAGATCATACTATCTAGGAATCATTGAAAACTTCCCAACCCCCAAGGACTCTTCTGAAGACAATAGTATGAAAAGGTCTAAAGTTTGGGATAATGCCTTGCCAACCAACACACCACACTACCCATTCCAAGAAATGAGCCTAACTTAAAGTTCAAAAGCATGAAATAAGTTGTGGGGAAAAAAATGATCAAAACATCAATCGCCACCAAAAAAAAAAAAAAAAAAACAAAACTGGACATTAAAAACATTACTATTGTGACAGGGAAGATCGCTGACATAAATTCAGAAGACAAAGATACCAAAGAATAAAAGAGTTCTTTGTAAAAGGAATGGAAGGAATACTGAGAGAAATTTTGATGAAATAATACATATTTAAAATTGTTTAAATTATCCATTAAAATTATTCAAATAAATTTATTTTTAAAAATTTAAACAATTTATATCCTGAATCCAATCTATATTACTCTTTCATCCTTTTCTTTTATTCTCTCTTGTTTCTCTTAAATCTGTTGAAATCCACCAACATTACTCCACTTTGTACACAATGTGCACAAAAAGGATTTATTAAATATTTACTATGTGATAAATATAAAGAATTTGGTCCCATTTTCCAGTTGAGAAAACTGAGGTAGACAGAAATGAGTTTCTTAGGATCACTCAAGAAGTGTCTAAGGTCATATTTGACTTCAAGTCTTGATGACTTCAGTCACAATACTCTGTCCATTCTACCAACTGGCCTCTCCAATAAAAGAACATAGAAGATTTTTGAACAAGAGAATGATATGGTGAGACCTGCAATTCAAGACAAGTACTTTGGCAGAAAAACTTGAAGCAAGGAGAACAATTAGAAAACCAATGCAACAAGCTAGGTGAGAAATGAGAATTGGACAATGATTAGGAGAAAGAAGATGATAGGTAAGATTTTATCAAAACAGAATCAATAGAACTTGGGAACTGGCTGGAAATAGGGACTAAGAGAGAGTGAAGTGACATATCTAATCCCTAGGCTATGGACTACGATGGGTAATCCTCACCAATCACAAAGAAGATAGTGTGAGACAGTTGAATTTGGAGGGGAAAATCAATGTACATTATGTTGTACAATATATCATATAGCTGCATTGTGTTTTGTTCTGCTGTTTTATATACAATTGCATTGCATATCATTGAATTGCATTGTATGATATTGCATTGCATTAACTCAATATAATATAAAAGTGACAGAAGCTTTCATAGTATTATTTCCAGAAAAAAAAATAAGCATCATTAAAAAAAAAATAAGTTTGTCATTCTAAAAAACATGCCAGCACAGCTACAGGGAAAGTCTCAATAAAAGCATGGCACAAATCCAACAACAATTTAAGAATGAAAAAAAAATCTGATAATTCAAATTATAAGGGTAGAAAAAATTTGGAAAAAAGTAAAAAATAGAAAATATTATTAAAAGCTAATTAATGGCTTGGTAAAAGAGATGCAAAAATACTGAATGAAAACCACCATTAAAATAAAACAAAATAAAAAGCAGAATTCGCCAAATGTAAAAAGAAATGAATTTTTTAAACTCACAGAAGAAAATTATTACTTAAAACTTAGAACAACTAGAAGGAAATTACTCATGAGATTTTAAAAAACAATAAAATAAAGTCAAAAGAATAAAAAATAGACGAAAATATGAAGTATCTCATCAGAAATTTACCTAATCTGAAAACAGATTGAGAAGGTATAAGAATGACTGTAATGCTTAAAAGTCATGCTCAAAGAAATAAACATCATCTTTCAAGAAATTATAAAAAAAAAAAATCCCCAGCCATCCTAGAACCAGAGTAAAATATAAATTTACAGAATTAACCAGTGACCTCTTGGAAGGGATCCTAAAATGAAAACTCCCAGAAATATTATAGAGTTTCCAGAGCAAAAAGAAAATAATTCAGCTAGAAAGCAACCATTCAAATATTATGAAATAATAATCAGAATCACATGCAAGTTAGCAATTATCACACTAAAGTTGCAAAAAGTGTAGAACTGGAAGGCAAACAGGCAAATATTAAAAGCAAGAGTAGCCTAACTCAGCAAAACTAAGTGTATTCCTTACAGGGAGAAAATAGATATTAAATGAAATACTGAACTTTCAAGCATTCCTGATGAAAGAGATGGGAAGAAACAGGAAAATTTCACTTTCAAATGCAAGATTTAAGAGAAACAGGAGAGGATGAACATGAAAGAGGAATTATAAGGGACTTAATAAGGTTAAACTGTTTACATTCCTGTATAGGAAAATGATACATGTGACTTACTAAGGATTGTATGATCACTAGGTAGTTAAAAGGACAGATGGGGCAAAAACCAGTCAGTTTTGCTGGGATGATATTTTTAAATGTGTGAAAAAGAGGGATGCACTGGGCAAAGGGGGAATAGAGAAGAAGAATGGGGAAATTATCTCATGTAAAAGAAGTGTGAAAGGAAAAGGAGAAAATGGGGAGGAGGGGGCAAAGAGGGGAGTGCAATGCTTAAATTCATTCCCCTCTGGACTACTTAAGAAAGGAAAATATGAGTGAATGGATGAATGAATGAACACAAACAAAACTGTACACACACACTCAGTTGTGTATAGGAATCTATGTTACCCAACATGAAGTAGGAGGTGACGGGGATAAGAGAAGAAAGGGAGGAGCTCACAAAAGTGAAGCCAGATTAAGGGAGGTAGTAAACGATCAAAATAGACTTTTGAGGAATGACAGAGTGAAAATAGAAGGAAGAATAAAGACAAGAAAATAGAATGGAAATGGAGCAGCTAGATGGTTAGAGCACTAGCCTTGAAGTCAGGAGGACCTGAGTTCAAATCTGATCTGACACAACACTTCCTAACTGTGGGACCCTGGGCAAGTCACTTAATCCCAATTGCCTCAGCCAAAAAAAAAAAAAAATAGAGGGAAATATAAAGTTAATAATAATTGGGAATGAAAAAATGGAAGCAAATAGTAATAGTATAGATTACATTCACAATCCAACAATATGCTGTTTGCAAGAAACACATGAAACAGACACAAAAAGAGTAATAATAAGGGGTATAGCAGAATCTATTATGCTTCAGTTGAAGTACAAAAGACAGGATTAACAATCATCATCAAAGACAAAGCAAAAGTAAAAGCAAATTTAGTTAAATAAAAGGAAATTACCTTTTCTTTAAAAAGCTACCATAGACAATGAAATAATATCAATACTAAAGATATATACAGGAAAACAACATAGCATCCAAATTTTTAAAACAAAAATTAAATAAGTTGCAGTAAGACTATAAAGCTATATTAGTAGCAACCTCAACTTTCCCTTCTCAGGACTACATTCATTAAATATATAAGAAAGAATTTAAAGAAATGAATAGAATTTTAGAAAAATTAAACATTATAGTTCTCTAGAGAAAATTTTCTTAGAAGTATCTGATGCTTTAATGCAAATTATCATGTTAGTCATGTATGAGAGGGTAAAAATCGCACAAACTATGCATAAAAGCAAGAATATTAAAAGCACACTTTTCAGACTATAATCCAATAAAAATGCATTCAAGAAAGGACTCTAGAATCATAGATTCAAATTCATTGGAAACTAAATAATCCAAACTAAACTAAAACAAATAATCTAAAGAACTGGTGGATCAAAGAAAAAATAATAGAAATAATAAATAGCTTCATTAAAGATTCTTACACTCATCCAAGCTCGTATTGTATTCAATTCTTCATTGCCTTTATCAGTAGCCAAGACCTATTGATTTCACTTTTATGACATGTTTCAGATACATCTCCTTCTATTCTTCACTCTAGGCCTTCATCCCTTTATACCTGGATTATTGCAATAACCTGCTGGTTGGCCTACAAGTATCTTTTCATTCTAAGCCATTCTGTACTCAATTATAAAAGTAATTTTTTCTGGAGCTCTGATCTGCCCATAAGCATCACCTGCCTCCTACTCAATGAACTCCAACAGTTCTTTATCATCTCCAGGATAAAATATAAAATCCATTGCTTGTCATATAAAGCTCTTAATAATCCCATCCCACTCTTCCCATCACATTTTCAGTCTTTTTATTCATTATGCCCTGACACAATCCTGTGACATTGGCCTCCTTACTATTCTTTGCATAAGATAATACACCTCCCAAATTTGGGGCATTTTAACTAGCAGTTGTGATTAAATTATCCTCCTCCTCGTCTCCATTTCCTGGTTTCTGTCATCCTTCAAATCTCATTTGAAATGTCTTCTAAAAGAAGCCTACCCAATCTGTCTTAATTCTATGGCCTTTCTTTTGTTATAACATATATAGTTAGTTAGTTTATATGTTGTCTAACTCACTAAATAGTGAGCTCCTCAAAGAAAGGAAAGGTCTTTTTCCTTTCTTTGCAACTCCAGAATGTAATTCAGTGCTTAATAAATATTTAATAAAAGTTTGCTAACTGACCTTTTTATATGAATTTATAGTTCATTAACATCTTCTCCTTTACAAAGATACAGTATTTACATGTGTTTCTAAGTTTTGAATTTGCTTATATCTTTATCATTGACTTTTTGATAGCAAGTAAATAATTCCTCCCCCTTGGCATAAGTTTTTTTCATCTAGAACAATGAAGGAGCTTGAAATAAATACTCACGTCTTTTAAAACTATAAATCTAAAACAATACATGTCAAAAAAGCATTTGACAAAATATAACATCCATTCCTATTAGAAAACACTAGAGAGCATAAGAAAAGATGTAATTTTCCTGAAAATGAAAACTAATATATATGTAAAACCATCAGTAAGCATCATATGTAATGAAGATAAACTGGAAGCATTCCCAATCAAGACATGGAGCCAAGATGATGGAGAGGAGACACATCTTTCTCCCTAATATTTCTCCTAATATTCCTCTAAAATTAACAGCAAATCAATTCTTTGAAATGGTTTTGGAGTGACAGAATGCATAAATATTTGGAGTGTAACAAATTTCCAGCAGAAAAACATTTTGAAGATTGGAAGATATTCAGAAAAAAAAGCTGTTTCAATCTGACACAGAGGGAAATATGAGTGTAGGCAATTAGGGCAGGCACCTGAGCACAGGCAGTGTAAAGACCCATGGTAGTGTGGTGTCTTGTGTGCTGAAATAGCTACCTGGAGGAATCTACAGCAGTGTTGGTTATAATGTCCGCAAGCCAGTAGAGCAACAGAATAGCTGTAAGACATTCAACACAAATACAAAAGGCAAATAGGGAGCTCCCTAAACCCCATAATATTTTGGGACCTGGCTATGCCTACTCAGCACCAGAAAGTGGTCAGCACTGACTCAGGACAGCCACTGTTATCTGTAGAGGAAACTTGGACAATCTCCCCATTGCTTAAAAGTAAACATCAATTTTTTAAAAATGAGCAAAAAAGGCAAAAAGAACTATGATCATAGATACTTTTTATGGAGAAAGAGAAAAACAAATTCCAGATCATGAGGAATAAAAGAATATAAATAAAAGAAAGATCGTCTGCAGATAAAGCCCCAAAAGGTGATATGAATTGGTCCCCATCTCAAAAGGCTCTCTTGGAAGAATTCAAGAGGGATCTTAAAAGAGAGCTAGAAGAAATGTGGGGAAAGGAAATGAAAACTTTTCAAGAGATTTGGGGAAAGAAAATACAAAAATTATCTGAAGAAAACTCCTTCCAAAATAGATTCAGTGAAATGGAAAAAGCATAATTCCTTACAAAATAGATTTGACAAAGTGGAAAAAGAAAATAACTCTTTGGAAAAGAGAATTTATGAAATGTAAAAAGAAACCAACTCCTTGAAAAATAGAATTTGTGAAATGGGAAAAAAATCCATAAAAGAAAACAAATCATTTAAAAATTCAATTGGCCCAATATAAAAGTAACTAAAAAAAAGGTAACAGAAGAAAATAATTTAGTAAAAATTAGAACTGAACAAATAAAAATGAATGGCTCAATGAGACATCAAGAATCAGGCAAACAAAACCAAAAAAAAAAAAAAAGAAAAAAAAAAAGAAAAAATAGAAGAAAATGTAAAATACCTCACTGGAAAAACAACAGATCTGGAAAATAGATCTAAGAAAGAGAAGATAAGGATTATTGGACTTCTTGAAAACCAGAGGAGAAAAAAAAAAGAGCCTACAAATTATCTTTCTGGAAATCACCAAGGAAAACTTCCCTGATGTCCTACAATCAGAAGGTAAAATAACCATTGAAAGAATTCACCAATCACCTACTAAAACAGACCCCAAAATGAAAACTCCAAGGAATATCATTAACTACATTTAATGATTTTTGGATCAAGGAAAAAATATTGCAAGCACACAGAAAGAAACAATTCAAATATCAAAGTGACACCATCAGGGTTATTTAGGACCTAGCAGCTTCCATCTTAAAGGATTGAAGAGCCTGGAATCTGATTTTCCAAAAGGTAAAGGAACTTAGATTGCACCCAGGAATCAACTATTCAGTTAAATTGAGCATTATCTTTCAAGGAAGGAGATGGACATTCAATTATACAGGAGAATTTTTTATTTCTAATGAAAGAGCCAGAGCTGAACAAAAAATATGATCTCCAAATTCAAAACTCAAAAGAAGCATAAAAAGATGAAAAAGAAAGAACTCTTGGAAATTATATCTCTGTTATGGGTATACTTAGAAAGTGCAGGTATAATTTGATTTTACTGTGATAATATAAAAAAGAAACTAGAGGTATAAAGGGGATTGTACTGGTAAAAAAAGGAAAATGGAGATAAAATGAGGGAAATTATATCTCATGAAGAGGCAAAGAAGACCTATTTTAATTGGGGAAAAAGAGGGAGGGAATAAACATTATGTGAATGTTAATCTCATCAGATTTGGCTGAAAGAGAGAATATCAGGCATATCTGGTTTCACAAAGAAACTTGTCTCACCTTATACAGAAGTGTTTGAGGGAGATGGTGGACAAAAGCAAAATACTGGGGAGGAAGGAAAGAGAGAAAGGAAAACCAAAAGCATAACAGAGTAAATAAGATGACAGGAAATACAGAATTAGTCATTTTAACTGTGAATGTGACTGGGATTAACTCTTCCATAAATTGGAAACAGATAGCAGACTGGATTAAAAGCCAGAATCCTACAAGATGTAGTTTACAAAAAACACATTTAAAGCAGAGTGATACATTTAAAGTAAATGTAAAAGGCTAGAGCAGAATCTACTCTGGTTCAGGTGAAGTAAAAAAAAAAAAAAAAAAAAAAAAAAAAGCAGGGATAGCCATCCTGATTTCAGGTCAAGCAAAAGCAAAAATTGATCTAATTAAAACAAATAAGGAAGAAAACTTTATCTTACTAAAGGCTAGCACAGATAATGAAGTAAACTAAACTAAATACTAAACATATATGTACCAAGTGGTATAGCATCCAAATTCTTACAGAAGTTGAGAGAGCTGCAAGAACAAATAGTAAGCAAAACTATACTAGTGGGGGATCTCAACCTTTTTCTTTCAGAAATAGAAAAATCAAACCACAACATAAATAAGAAACACGTTAAGGTGGTAAATAGAATTTTAGAAAAGTAAGCTATGAGAGACCTTTGGAGAAAAATGAATGGAGACAGAAAGGAGTACACTTGTTTCTTGGAAGTTTGTGGAACCTATACAAATGTTGTCCATGTATTAAGGGCATAAAAACCTCAGAGCCAAATGCAGAAAGGCAGAAATAGCAAATGCATTTTTTCAGATCATGATGCAATAAAAATCACATGCAATAAAAGACCAGAGGAAAATAGATCAAAATACTAAACTAAATAATCTAATCCTAAAGAAAGAGTGGGTGAAAGGGGAATATGAGCTGGTCCCCATTTCACAAGGGTTTCCTGGAAGATTTCATAAAGGATGTTAAAAGAGAATTAGAATAAAATAAGGAAAGTAAAAGAGATCTTTGCAAGAAAGGATGGGAAAAGCTTACAACTCACTATAAATAGATTTGATGAAATGGAAAAAGCATACAACTCCTTACAAAATATATATGAAAAAGATACCAATTGTCTGAAAAACACAATTTGTGGAATGGAAAAAAAAATGAAATAAAGAAAACAATTCAATTAGCCAAATACAAAAAGAGCTTAAAAAGGTAACTGAAGAAACTAATATACTAAAAATTAGATTTGAACAAATGGAAGCGAATAATTTAATAAGACTTGAAGAATCAATAAACAAAACCAAAAAAAAAAATAGAAGAAAATATGAAAGACCTCCTGGGAAAAACAATTGACTAGAAAATAAATCTAGGAGAGACAATCTAAAGATTATTAGACTTCCTGAAAGCATGATGAAAAAAAAAAAGAACCTAGATGTTATTTTATGGGAAATCATAAAAGAAAATTGCCCTGATGTCTTAGAATCGGAAAATAAAATAACCACTGAAAGAATTCACCAAACACCTCTTGAAAGAGATCCCAACTTTAAAAGTCCAAGGAATATCATGGCTAAATTTCAGAACTATCAAATCAAGGAAAAGATTTTGCAAGCAGAGAGATATATTCAACAAGTGGTATAGCATCCAAATTCCTAGAGGAAAAGTTAAGAGAGATGCAAGAAGAAATAGAGAGCAAAACTATACTAGTTGGGGATCTCAACCTTGGGTTCTCAGAACTAGATAAATCAAACCACAAAATAAATTTTTAAAAAAGTTAAGGTAAACAAAATGTTAGCAAAGTTAGGTATGATAGATCTTTGGAGAAATTGAATGGAGACAGACAGTGGTTCATGGAACCTATGCAAAAATTGATCATGTATTAGGGCATAAAAACTTCAAAATCAAATGCAGAAAGGCAGAAATAGTAAATGCATTTTTTTCAGATCATGATTTAATAAAAATCACATGCAATAAAAGGCCAGGGAAAATAGACCAAAAATTAATTGGAAATTAAATACTCTAATCCAAAAGAATGAATGGGTGAAACAACAAATCATAGACACAATAACTTCATCCAAGAAAATGAAAATAATGAGATGATATATCAAAATTTTGTGGGATGTGGCCAAATTGGTTATTAAGGGCAAATTTTATATCTCTAAATGCTTACTTGCATAAAATAAAGAGAAGATCAGTGAATTGGGCTTACAACTAAAAAAGCTACAAAAAGGACAAATTTAAAAACCTCAATTAATTGCCAAATGTGAAATTCTGAAAATAAAAGGGGAGATTAATAAAATTGAAAATAAGAATACTATTGAAGTAATAAATAAAACAAAGAGTTGGTTTTATAAAAAAAACAAAATAAGCTTTTTGGTTAGAAAAAGGAAAGATGAAAATCAAATTGTTACCAATGAAAAAAGAAATTACAACAATAATCATGAGCTATTTTGCCCAACTATATGCCAATAAATTTGATAAGTGACATGGAGGAATAGATACAAAAATATAGATTGCCCAGGATAACAGAAGAGAAAATAAATTATTTAAACAGTTCCATTTTAGAAAAAGAAATAAAACAAGCTATTAATCAACTCCCTAAAAAAAATCTCCAGGCCCAGATGGATTTACATGTGAATTCTATCAAATATTTAAAGAACAATTAATTTCAATACTATATAAACTACTATTTGAAAAAATAAGGAAAGAAGGAGTCCTACCCAAATTACTTTTATGACACAGATATGATACTGATGCTTAAATCAGGTAAGGTGAAAACAGAAAAAGAAAATTATAGACAAATTTCCCTAATGAATGTTGATGCAAAAATCTTAAATAAAATATTAGCAACTAGATTACAGAAAGTCACACCCAGGATAAGAACTATGTCCAAGTAGGATTTATACCAGGAATGCCGGGTTGGTTCAATATTAAGAAAACTATTAGCATAATCAACTATATCAATAATCAAATTAACAAAAACTATATGATTATCTCAATAGATGCAGAAAAAGCATTTCACAAAATTCAACACCCATTCCTATTAAAAACACTAGAGAGTATAGGAATAGAGTTTTCTTTAAAATGGTGATTATCATCTACTTAAAACCATCAGCAAAGATTAAGGGTGAAATAAAGCTGCTCGCTATCACCATTACTATTCAATATTGTGTTATAAATGCTAGGTTTGGCAATAAGAGTTGAGAAAGAGATTAAAGGAATTAGAGTAGGTAATGAGAAAACCAAATTATCACTCTTTGAAGATGATATGATGGCATACTTAGAGAATGCTAGAGAATCAACTGAAAACTTACCAGAAACAATCCACAACTTTAGCAAAGTTGCAGGACATTAAATAAATCCACAGAAATCATCAGCATGTTTATGTATTACCAACAAAGTCCAGCAGCAAGCGATAAAAAGAGAAATTCCATTTAAAATAACTGTCAATAATATAAAATATTTGGGGTTTATATGCCAAGGCGAAGTCAAGATATATAAACACAACTACAAAACTTTCCACACAAATAAAGTCACATTAAATCAGTTAGAAAATGGTGCTCATGGGTAGCACAAGTGAATATAATAAAAATGACAATACTACCTAAATTAATCTACTTATTTAGTGTCATACCAATCAAATTCCCAAGAAATTATTTTACAAATCTGGAACAAAATAATAACAAAGTTCATCTGGAAAAAATAAAAGGTCAAGAATTTCAAGGGAATTAATGGAAAAAATACCAATGAAGGTGATTTAGCTGTACCAGACTGAAAATTAAATTATAAAGCAGCAGTCATTAAAACCATTTGGTACTGGCTATGAAAAAAGACTAGTCAATTGGTGGAATAGGTTGGGGTCATAGGACAAAATAGTCAATAAATACCAATCTAAAGTTTGACAAACCAAAAGACTGCAGTTTGGGGGGAAAGAAAGCACTATTTGACAAATACTACTGGGAAAATTGGAAACTAGTATGGCAGAAACTAGGAATTGACCCACACCTAACACTATACCAAGATAAGGTCAAAATTGGTTCATGATCTAGTCATAAAGAATGCTATTATTAGCAAATTAGAAAAACACAAGATAGTTTACCATTCAAGATCTGTAGATTAGAAAGGAATTTGTGACCAAAGAATTGAAGTTCACTAAACACAAAATAGATTATTTTGATTATATTAAGTTTAAAAGATTTTGTTTGTACAAAAGCAGTGCAGCCAAAACTAGAAATGAAGCAGAAAACTAGGAAAAATTTACAAATTTTATGAAAAGGCCTCATTGCTAAAATATAGAGAATTTGTTCAAATTTATAAGAATACAAGCCATTCTCCAAATGATAAATGATAAGGTTATGAACAATTTTCAGATGAGGAATTAAAACCATTTCTAGTCACATGAAAAATGCTTTATACCACTACAGAGTAGATAAATGCAAATTAAGACAAGTCAGAGGTACCATTTCATACCTTTTAGATGGGCTAAAATGACAGGAAAAGATAATGAAAAATGTTGGAGGGGATGTGGGAAAACTGGGACACTAATACTGCTCCAAACATTTTGTAACTACACCCAAAGGACTATCAAACTCTGCATACTTTTTGATCTAGCAGTGTCTCTACTATGTATTTTAAAAAGAGCATTAAAAAAGGAAAAAGGATCAATATGTGCAAAATTTTTTCTCACAGCACTTTTGTAGTGACGTGGAACTGGAAACTAAGTGAATGTCCATAAGTTGGGGAATAGCTGAATAAATTATGGCAAATTATGTAATGGAATATTATTGTTCTATAAGAAATGATCAGCAGGATGATTTCAGAAAGGAGAAATGTATAATGTCATTGTTTCAATTTTATCAATAGTGCCAACAGGCTTATTTACTTTTGCTGTGATTTTTTTAATAGTGCTTCATAATTAAGTAAATCTGGAAAAAAAATACCTTTTTAATAAGAATGAAAAATTTGTTGTTGGGTCAAATATTGATATAGTATCTTTCAAGAATATAGAGAAGCTTTCTTAATTTTATTGACATTTAAACTGGGTCTTCATGATATTAAAATTCCTAGAAATTTGAGATAACTTTAGCAAATTTGTTTTCTTTGAGCTAGGATTAAGGTAAGAATTTCCATAATTTAAACAAAAATGTCTGGTGTCAAAGAGAGAGCATGAAAAATAACTGGATTTTTTCATACCAAAAATGATTTAATATCTTTACAGAATATGGGCCACAATAATAAATCTAATAATGACTTCTGAATGTTAAAGTACATTTATCAGTTAACAATCAATAATAGTTGGCAAAAATGTGTTTTGTTACACAATTAAGTTTTTAATTTGAGAGTTAATAGGTGAACAAAAGACAAAGAAAAAACATCAAAAGAGAAAGGGGAAGTGATCTGTGAGTTTAGTCTGCTACACAGCACTTTCTGAACTTACAAATTCAAAGGATTCGAAGGTATATACATTCTAGTACAAAACAATTTTTATCTATAATATAAAACCTAAACTTAACTCAAACATATTTCAATTAATTAAAGTGATGAATATTCTAACAATATGAACAAAGGAAAACCATTAAATTCCTAGGACTGATAAAATTACATATTTTAAGTTTATAGCATGCTGAAACCTATTTGCATTATTTCATTAATTCACTCAATAAGTATTAAGACCCTATTATGTACAAGGCAGATAATAATACTATGATAGCGTCAATCTTCCCTTAAAAATCACTAAGACCAATTAAAGGGTCAATAGGCTATATGGTAAGAGTTATAATACAAATATAATGTTAAACTGATTTCTTTTCCTTTTTAAAATATTAGCTTTTTATTTTCAAAATACATGCAAAAATAGTTTTCAAAATTCATCCCTGTAAAACCTTCTGTTCCACATATGTTAAACATATACAATTCTTCTATACTTATTTCCACAATTATAATGCTACACAAGAAAAATCAGATCAAAAAGGGAAAAAATGAGAAAGGGAAAAAAGCAAGTAAAGAACAAAAAAGTGAATACACTATATTATAATTCACATTCAGTTCCTGCTTTCCTCTTTCTGCTTTGAAAAAAGTCTTTTGGAATCTTTCTATCACAAATCTGTTGGAATTCGCCTGAATAACCTCATGAAGTTTACTTATTTTGGCTAAACATAAATGAGAGGGACCTCAAAGGCCATATAATTTCACACCCTTATTGTAAAGATGGAATAACTAACTGAACTCCAGAAATTTTATAAACCTTGCCCAAAATACTATTTAACAGAGAAGATTTTACCTCTGATTTTGTTTGTTTGTTTGTTGTTACTACAAACATAGTGTTTTTCACAGTACCAGAGATAAAAAGTTTTGGTGATTTTTGAAAAACTGGCAGATGAATTAGTTTCCTTTTCTCTTCTACTTTGCTCACATAAAATATAATAGACTAATGGAAACAATGGTTCTAATTTGTTCTTCATATTTGTCCAGAATTTTCTGAAATACTTTCCAGCTAAAAGGCAGATTTCTGAGTGAAGCTTCCAATATGTGTATACTTAAATCAATGGAGAATTCTTTTCAAAGGCTATATTTTCTTTCGGTGATTTAATTTCAATCAAAAAGAATTGTTTTCTCTGAATGATTTCTATTTCTATATTATTGACTTCATTCAGCTGGAGAGATGAAAATTATACATTTGTCAGCCAAAAAAACAAAACAACAACAACAACAAAAACCCAAAAGGCTCAATGTATCCTTAACAGTAATTATCAATTTAAAATCATTTGAAATTAAATTACATGGTTATTTCCTGGCTTAAAGTAATCAATATGTTTTAATAATATTAAAAAGACAAAGACATAATGAATAGTGGATAATGCTGGAAGTAGAGAAGCAAAGTTAAGTGCCCCTCTCCAACTTTTTATATAATAATTTACACAATTATCTTGGGCTACATTCTATTCAAATAAATTAAAGCAATTTTTATTAAAAGTATACACCTTAGATATTCATAAAATAATGTAACATATAAGATATTTATTGATAATAATATTTATAATTTAAATATAACAAATAAGATTAATAGTCATTAAAATTATCAGTGAGGTGGTGGACTTGATTTCTGATACAAAATGTGTCACTGAAGCACAAAATTATTTTTTCAAACACTAATCAAGTTAGCTATATCTGTATTTCAGCTACAGCAGAAAACTACATTTTATGCAAATGCAGTGTTATGAATAGTAATACAATTAGTATGCTTTGTTTGATAACTGAAGAACATTTTATTTATCTGTAGCCAAAACATTTTTAAAATTAGAATCAATACTTGTTTCAGCACACTATCACAAGACAAATATATTAAACATTCTTGCTTAGAAAGAGTAAGATTAAAAATATTGTATTTATGACAGAGTGCATGGTGTCATAATTCATTCATATTATAAAATATATAAACCTTCAAAATGAAATAAAAATTTTTCTGTACACTAATCAAGCATATTGACAAGCATGTATTTTCTTCCTTCTGTTTCATTTGTATTTTTCAAATTGGGAAAAAGTTAAAAATTATTATTTTATTGGTCTTTCTCCATGAATGTACATATTTAATCTTTCTGAATCAAGACTATGAAGTAAAATACTTTGCACTGATTCAGAGGACTGTTTTTCAAAAAGGTCAATTATTACAGTTTCACAAAAAAAAATTGAATTTCCATTTCAATTCAATTTCAATTTTATTTTATTATTATCACTAAAAGAAACCATCAATCTTATTTTAGTGCAAATACTTTTAGACACACTGACATAATAAGAAAATTAATATGTTTTGACATAGTACAGAAGTGCCTGAAATTCTGCCCTGATATTATATTTACACACAAATTTGCAAGAATCTTCCTATTAAATTTTTATCAAGTTGATTATTCTTGTAACAACTTGATAAACTTTATTTATCCATTCACTTATATTTTTTCTATAGAAGTGATTATCTGTGAGGTATGTAATGTGTTCAAAATTACACAAGGGGCAACATTTTAGACTAAGGCTTTTAGAATTGTGTTAAGTCCTTCAAATGAATTCTGTCAGTTCTGCACCTAACACATTTCTCTCATATTAAATAAATCATTTTCATTAAGATTCTGCCAATTATATTCAAAATATACCTTGAGACAGCATTTTCATAGGTATGCAAAGTAACCAATTTTTTCATTAATATCAGTTTCAACAGCATATCTTTAATGTATAATCGAATTTTGAACTGTGCAGTGGTTCTCAAACTTTTGTTCTCAGTATCTTCATGTTGTTAAAAAAAAACTATTGAGGATCTGTTCAAAAAGTTTTTGTTCACATGGATTATATTTATAGCTATTTACTATATTAGAAATAAAAAAAATAATTTTGAATTTGTAGACCCTCTGAAAGGGTTTCAATGACCCCAACAATTCTTTGGACTACACTTTGAGAACCACTGGATTGCTTTGTTCCCTAGAATATATAGAATATTTTACTTTCCCAATTGAATAAAAAGATTTTTAGATATGTGGATAATTCTCTTCCTTGAGATATTTTCAAACTTGAAATGTATTCTATATTGCATACTAAAGACACAATATAAATTTTTTCTAAAAAAAAAAAACTATCTATTATATGACTAAAATATTGACTAGGTATTGTTGGGTAAACCTAAATTAACCACTTCTTATTATTCAGGTCCAATCCAATCCATAAACAAAAAAGCACTCTTTTAAAAAATATAAAACAAGCATTTTTTTTCTTTATTAAAACTTTTTATTTTTCAAAACATATGCATGGACAATTCCTCAACATTAGCCCTTGCAAAACTTTGTGTTCCAATCCCTACCCGCCCCCCTTCTTCCACACCCTCCCCTATATGGCAAGTAGTCCAATATATATTAAACATGGTAGAAATATATGTTAAATCCAATAATAAAACATTCTTTTTTAATATAAAACAAAAATATTATGCAACATAGGCCATGCAGTCACCCTAGCACAAATCCAAAGTATCTGATTTGAGCCAAATGTTTTTCCATTAGAACCTTTCTGTTCAGTTTCTTGAGTCCTGAGTTCTACCTCAACTGCCCTACATTTCTATTGAATAGATTCTTGTCCTCAAAAGAACTATATTAAAGATGATAAAGACCGTGGCTGGAATCTATCAGTCTGCCAAAAAGAGAAATTTTGGCCATATCTGGAGCAATGCTGGCTTGTCCAACCAGTCCTCTCTCAAGTTACAGTCCCACTGCTAAAATGATTCCATAATTTTCCTGTTCCTTCTAACTATTCTTCCACACATCCACCATGTGTCTGTCAGTCTGTCTGTCTTTCTCATACACACACACACACACACACACACACACACACACAAATCAGTTGAGCTACTAAATGAAAGTTATTGCAGAGCAAGCGGACTAAAGTAACTAAGTACCACTTTATAAATAAGTAATTATTTCCTATAATGCATGGCAGTTTCTGACAAAAATTTTCTGGTGTGAAAAACAAAGAGCCTCTGTAGTAAAATGTACATTTATTGCAATAGTCTTCTTTGTAGCTCCTGGGGTATTTTCACAGCATTGCTGGTGATATTATCAATGATATTGTGAGGATGTTTTACCTTTAGAGTTGTAGCCCACAGACTGGGCTGTTCTGAGCATCTCTTTAATGGTTCCAGAAAGATCTCTTGCAGACTTGGATGTCTCATCTATTTAGCAATGTTTATAATTTCTTCAAGACATGCTTCAATTGTGTTTAATATTTTTCTCCTTTTTTTCCTGTTCTGAACAGATTATTTTTTTTAGTATTTTGATAATCAAAACTGATGCAGAAGCCTGTATGTTCTGAATAGTCAATTTTACTGTGATTCTTAGTACTTTTCAGTCATTGGTTACCTCAATGATGTAATCACCAATCTTTTTGTGAGACCAAGCCAAAGAACCAA
Source organism: Antechinus flavipes (assembly GCF_016432865.1). Taxonomy (NCBI): domain Eukaryota; kingdom Metazoa; phylum Chordata; class Mammalia; order Dasyuromorphia; family Dasyuridae; genus Antechinus; species Antechinus flavipes. The sequence continues at coordinate 109,665,946 of NC_067400.1, read as the reverse complement.
TTTTGGGGACCAGAAATGTGGCACTGTCAGTGCACTTGAACTACGTGATTTTAATTTCATTGGAGTCAAACATGGGGAGCAAGGTTGGTGGCTGTCAATGTAGGGTAAACTTAAATTCAGGATTTTGCACCTTTACCACAAACTGGGAGAAAAAAAACCAAGCATGCATAAAATTAAATTTAAAATTTTATTTATAAAAAATTACATGCATAAAGTTTAAGGTTTTGAAAACATAAAAGTCACTTTCTTCTGCTTCCATAATCCCCAGTTCAGGAAAAAACCAAGAGATTATTCCTTTAGACAATAAGGTTTCTTTATTTACTATAACAACCAGTCTAGAATTTCCTAAAAGTAATAAAAGTCCTATTTCCTCTTCTTCTACTTCCAAATTTAAAAAAAAATTATCCACCTTTTTAAAGGCCAACCAAGTTCATTGGCTACTAGAACTACTGCCCTACTATATAAAATGCTATGTGGGATTATCCACAGTAAAACAAAAAGGAAAAACAAAAGGGAATGGATGAAAGGTCAAATAGGAAAGGGCTCTGTCCAAGCAGGAGTCTAGATGCAAACCTATCTTTATCAATACATGTGTTGTGCCGAAACAGATACAAGACAGAGACCTGTCAGGAATTTTATGTGCACGTTTATTGAAGCAGGAGGCTGCAAAAGGAAGTCACAAATCAAGCAGCCCAAAAGAAGAGAGAAACAGGATTATAAAGAGCAAAATTGCAAGAGGAGCTTCCTTATTGCCATAAGCAATAGTTACACAAAAGCAAAAGCCAGACATTAATTCCGTATCAGGGGGCTATCAGGATGTCCCTGGACCTTAAGCAGCCCAAAATATTCCAAGAAGTTAACAAAGGAGAAACAACCCCTAGAAGCCTAAGAGAAGGGGGAGCTTGCTGCAATTTCCCTGTCCTGGGGCAAGCAGGATGTGCTTACAGGATGATTGAGCACAGGATGCTGAGTTTGTGTTTATCCTTTGTGCTGGAGGGGTAGAGACCTATCAGTTGGCTTTTTTTGTTTGTTTGTTTGTTTTTAATAGGGCCAGGAGGACATCTTGTATAGTCCTTGAGGGCAGGTAGGTTAAATCATGTGAGCTATGGTGAAATAGCCGTTTTCCTTTCAGGTTTTGGAGTTTCATGTACTTTTAAGTTATCTAAACTTCCAGGGCTAGGCAAGGATTAGTTGAAATGGGGGGGATGGCATTTCACATGGGCATAATAGTGAAATCACCCCTTCCTGGTGAAAACTACCCACACAAAACCTATCGTGAGACCTCTTCTTACTGATTTATATTAATTTCAGCACTCATTGAGAACTTACAGAGAGAGAGACAAGATGGCAAGAAGTTATAAATACAGCAAGCTCACCCTTAAAATTGTCTTCCCAAGGAAAATGAATCAGACCAAATCCTGATAGAGAAATCCAAGAAAAATTTAGAGTCATTTTCCTAGCCTGCAGAAATAGATAAATAAGTCTGCAACATTGGAAATGAATCTTTCCAGAAGAATACCATATAGAATATTCCTGCACCCTAAAATTATTTATGCACCATGGCAAAATAAAATACTAGAATAAGATCAAGGAAACTCAATGGAACAAGTGCCAACAGGCAGCTTTATTGCCCACAGCTTAATTCCAAGTTACGATTCAAGCTGGACTAGCAGAGGTAAGGAACACTTGCAAACACAAGAGAAATATATAGGGGAAATTTTAGAAGCAAGCAGCAGTGACATGGCTCAGATCTCAGGAATAGTAAGTTCTCAGTTCCAATTTCTATCCAGTCTGAAATCTACTGAGAAACAATCAGAAAAGGAATCCCAAACCAAGGGAAGCCTAGAGTCTTGTCACTCAGAACCAACAAAACTTCCCAGCCAATTGGTATTAAATGAGTCCAGAAGTAATCTGCTGTTACTGAGACTCAAATCCAAGTCAAAAACTTTTCAGAATTCATACCAGGGAGACAATGACTAGAATTTTCCTAGCTTCTATCACTTTGAGAGTACTAAAAGATTGAAGACTCCCAGAGTGATCCATCCCTGAGATCCTGGAACAAGAAAACACTTGATACAACCAAGAAAGCATAACCAGTTCAGACATTCCCTCAGAAGTGTGCAGAGCCTGATATTGACTTAAAAGTCCAAAGTTAGAAAATAAGCCTGAAGAATGAGGAAACAAACAAAAAAAAAGAATCCCATCATAAAAAATTATTATAGTACAGGGATACTCAAGAAGGTAAAATATACATCATATTAAAAATGATTCAAAAGCATATATTACATATACATATATAATGTTTTTTTTAATCTACAATGGACATTTTAAGCCATTTTTAAGGAACAAAGGGAAACCACGAAGTGACCATGTTAATAATTCCAAATGATATCTGGAAGAAACTCTAGTTTTTAACTAGGTTAATAAGTAACATGAATATCACCCCAATGAAATGGACTTTTCTATATATAAATATATCATCATCTTATATACTTTAAAAATTCTTCCAGCTTCTGTCCCATCCCAAACTCAATTGATGCTGTCACAGAAAACCTAGAATGTAATGGCAATGTGTTGTTGAGGAGTAAAATTAACTACAGAAATATATCTACATCACATTTTAGAATGTGAACACCTCCTTTGTTTACTTCAAGAAGGAAACAATGCAATTGGTTGAATACATTAGCTATGTCCCAGAGTACTTTAAAAGTAAAGATTTAGGTGAACTTCAGAGTTGAATGTGAGAGATGCTTGAGTTTTTCTCTCACCCTACAATGCCCCCCCTTAATGTCCATATAGCTTTAAAGAAGTACTATTGGACCAGAAGAAGTCACAACATTTAGGCAGGAAACATAACGTTGGCAGTAGAAAAGCAGGTGGATTATAAAGAGAATAAGAATGGGAACAAAGATGATCTACCCAAAAAGCAGAGATATTGGCAGTAAGGGAAGCTATATGAGCTCTCTGTGATATAAAAAAGGATTCTAGAATCAGTAGGTATCTGTGACACATGCATATATTATGATGTACTTTAGCACTATTATAAATATGTGTGTATATATATACTTACATATATATGTAATATATATATATGTATATACATATATATATATATTATATATATATATACCACCATATAAGGCTTGAAATGAATTCTGTATGCATTTGTGGGTGAGTGTACCCTGGTTTTATAGGGGAAGAATGTTATAACTACTGTCCTTTCTATGCCATTTAAATAAAAGTCTTTCCTAAACATGAATTGTGACTACTTGCTGATTGTTAATAGGAAATAGATTTGTAGGGGCTTATGAACTAGTGTTAGGACTACAGATATACAAGTGAAAACCCTACAATGGGAGATAGCATTCCACTCTTGTAAGACCCAACCAGATACTTCAAGTAAAACTTTGTGGAGGATTCCAGAGAAGGTACAATAATAATCAACTGTGAGTTATCAAAATGTCCTTAGTAACTCCAACTTCCTTCTGATAAATAAAATGATTCATTTCTCAAAGTTCATTAACAGTCTTTAATCTTCAATTTTCTTCTTGATATTTTCCTTATTTTTTTTAAACAAACTTTCATTTCATATGATTTTAGCAACAATAAGTTTAACGCACAATTGCTTAAAAGAGCAACTTGGACTCATGACTTCCTTGACTGGCGTTCATAAATCTTTCTTCACAGGCCAATATTGCTCCTTCTCTAAACATATCTTTCCATTTTTATGAAATAACTATGTCTTTCCATTATGCCCATACACTTACCCCATCAATGTTTCTGTTCACAAAAACAGAAAGCAGCCAAAATTGGCAATAAATCAATTTAAAAAAAAAACAATGAATTTAAAAGCAAGTATAATGCTTCAAAGGGAAGCCTTAGCTTTAAAAGACAAGACTTGGCAGACATGCTTTATAGTTCTGGTACTGTATCAACTTATAATAGTTCTAATTGCCTAATTATCTGCTTCAGTGCAATAATAAAGTCTTTTAATATTTCATTTTCTCTTACAGGAAAAGGTATTCCAGTCTGTAAAACAGGCCTTCTCTTTGGTTAAATATGGAGGTGAATGTTTTCAATTTTATCTTGGTCTTTGGTAAGACTAGCTCCATTTGTCACATTATTAACTTTGCTCTCATTGCCACCCTCCAAGCCAAATGTTACTCACTTTTTTAAAAAAGGGAAAATGTTGCTTTCTGTCTTTTATCTTTTTTTTTTGTCATTAGTGACTCCTTTTTTCTTCAGTTTTCACACTCTTTAATAAATTTCTCTGTGTACGTGTGTGTTCTTTAATGTAGGCAATAACTTCATCTTTGTGAATCCCCATGTGCTGAAAATTTGCTTCTCTACCCCTCATTTTGTCATTAGCACCTCTCTTAATTTGCCTGTCTGTGCTGCACTGAATTGTGGCTGCCAAAATCAATGCTTCTTTTCAGTTCCTGACAGGAAGCACTGCCTTGGGCCAGCTCAGCAGAACAAGGGACCATGAGGTCAACAGCAATAAGAGGATTTAAAGACAACAGTTGAGTATTGGATTGATAGATGGACAACCCAATGAACCATTTCACATCTCCCTTATTGAATTAACAGTTATATTTCAAAAGGAGTTGGTATCACAAGTATTAAAATACTTCTGCTTATTTTACATACCAATCACTACAGTGACAGTAACTTCATTGAAAGTACAAGGGACCTTGAAAAACAAAAGAGCATTAAGGTTTTTTTTTTTTTGAACTTAATAATAATCAAATATTTCACTATAAAAGACCAAGAAATTTGTATGAGAAACTGAAGTTGTGTTATAAAATTTATTTTTAAGTAGTTACATAAATATATTATCTTATATAACATGTTATATGTCATATATAACATGACATATGACATGATATTTACAATGCAGTTTAATAGGATAGTAACAAAACTATAGACATATCACATTTTATTGTGCTCCACAAACATTGCTTTTCTCTTTTTTTTACAAATATTTTGGGGCATCCCTGCTTGAAGCAGCCATATTAGCATAATTTTTCCAACAGCTCATGCCTACATAATGTCTATGTGTCACATTTTGGTAATTGTTGCAACAATTCCCATTTTTCATTATTATATTTGTTATGGTGATCTGTAATGGGTCATTTTTGATGTTACTATAGTAAATGTTAAAAAGATTTTTGTAAAATGTCGAACTTAATGTATAAATATTGAATGTGTTTTCTACCAAACCAGTCATTCCCCTATCTCTCATCCTCCCCTCAGGCATTCCTATTTCCTGAGACACAACAATAGTGAAGAATATTACATAAACTTAGTTGATGAAGCAGCAGCAGGATTTGAGAGGATTGATTCCAATTTTAAAAGAAGTTCTGTTGTAAGTAAAATGTTATCAAACAGCATCTCATGCTATCGAAAAATCTTTCATGAAAGGGAGAGTCGATCAATGTGACAAATTTCAATGTTGCCTTCTTTCACATTTCCACAATCACAACCATCCCTGCGTTCAGTACCCATCACCCTGATCAGTCAGCAGTCACCAACATTGACTTAAGACCCTCCACCCACAAATAAATTATGACTTGTTGAAAGCTCTGGTGATGGTTAGCATTTTTTTTAGCAATACAGTATTTTAATTAATGTATGTACATTGTTTTTAATATATAATAGATTGTTTATTATAGTACAATGTAAACATAACTTTCATAATCATTGGGAAACCAAATAAAAATTGTAACTTGCTTTATAGCAATGTTCTCTTTATTGAAATGGTCTAAAAGCAAATCTGTAATATTTTCAAGGTATTCCTCTATTTTACTTATGTATCCTTCTGAAAATTTTTTTTCTTTAATGCATATTTTAAAAACCACAGCAATCTAACTAGCTTTTACTAACTCTGTATTTATGCATATAGGTATATATTATGCCTCCTTAAAGAATATAAAAATAAAAATTACATTAATCTGTGTCTATATATTCCAGGTACCTAAAATCTTGCCTTTCATCTGGTAGGGACTTAATAAATGCTTGTTGACTAATTGATGGATTGATTGAAACTGGGCTGTGGAGCTTTGAAGCTGTCTTACCAGGATCTAAGATCATAACTCTAAGCTTTTGTTTCTCAACTATACATAACTCCGAGCACTTTAGTTTCATCCCTATATGGCCATCAATATAAGACAATTCACAAATCAACATGTATATTTTGAGATCCCTAAATGGTAATTTTAAAAATGTTAGCAATCACTAGGGTTTTAAATTTTCCCCTTATGATAATGCTAAGAGAGGAAGAAAAGGAAAAAAATAAAAACTTATAGGGTACACCTGAGAAAATTACTGAGCAAACAAAACAGAAGGACATTCTCTGGGAATTATTTTCCCAAACATTACATTTCCCTCTAAAAATCAATGTACTCTAATTTACAGGAAAATGCTTATCCTGTTACAAAATAAAAGAAAATAAAAGAATGACACAACTTATACAACCACTGCTAATGATTACATGCAATATATTTCGAAAGAAGATTTCAAAGAGCATTTCAGCCATTACTATTATCATTTTATTAGTGCCAAAATTAAAACATGGAAAGGAGTGTATAGTCTAAGGTCATATACAACCTACAGTAAAGGACTAATAGTTTCATCCCATGTTTTGTCCTCCAAACAACCCAGTCTTTCACCTAGTTCCCTATAGAGTGGGGATAGATAATCAGGATTATTTCATTCATCAAACAATACATTCTATAAAAGAATTGCTTCTTGTAAGAAAGCATATTATAATGCTTATGATATACTACAAGAGCTTGAGAATTTTGTACCTATATCTTCATTTTACAGGCATAGTTGAAAATGGCTATGCATATACTTCATTTGGATTTTGAAAAAGCCTTTGATCAGGATTCTTATGACAGGCTCAGGCTTAAAACGACAAGCTTAACTGATCCCGATTAAGACAGTAAAAAAGAATAAGGGCTTGTGGAATAACACAGGAGGTTATTTGGCAGGAAATTATCTTTATTGAGGTTTTAGAGGTCAGAATTATTGCTATTTTTAGCATCTATTAAATTTGAAATTTTGACATTGTTAGCTTCTAACACCACCATCACCCATCACCTCAACTCCTCCACATTCTTAACATTGTGAGATAACTCAGAACAAACCTGGTTTTATCCAAGGAATTGATGAGCCTATATAGCTCTAGCCAAAAGGTATGGGGAATGGGTCTGTGGTACATACATAGTCTGAGCCCCCAGCATCTGAATGCAGAACATTTTCCATCAAGCCACATTCCATCATGCTTCCATTCCTTTATAACAGGAGACACGACTCCACCTCCGCTTTTCCCCAAGTGATACTTAGTCATCTTTTCTGGAGTCTCCCCTCTACAACCCCTCCAACACATAATCATTTCTGATCCATTACCACTTATTGTCACCTAAATCTTTCTACTTTTTCCTCGTCTTTGTGGTTCCTTCTTGATACTGATTTGGTACCCTCCTGATTGCCATTGAAGACTTTAACTGAACAACATAAACAAATGTAATCAAATAATTGTCCCTGCTGGCTCTTTCTGGGGTCTACTTTTTCTTTCTCACTTCCTTCTTCATCCATATGTCAATAGGATTGAATCACTCTTATAGAAAAGACTCACTCCCAAACCCTCTAATTCAGGAATACTTAAGACCAAATCATTAGATAGATTAATAAACATTTTATTTTCAACCTTTCATTAACACCCACTCTTATAGCAGATAATATAATGCAACATAATAAAAAATGAAACATAATAATCACAAAAGACACAAAATGACAAAGGTTTAGACTACAGTGAATATTTTCAATCTTTACAAGAGAGTATAAAATGTGATAAAAATTTTTACTTAAACTGTTTGATCCTATTTCATAATATATTCACATTGTTTTTTTTCAATTATCAGTTTATGTGAGAAATCAATGTTTTATATTTGTCACTGCCCTTTTAATTTAAAAATTAAATAAATTATTAAGTAAGGTTGATCCGTTTCTTTGTAAAACTGATGTCTAAATTATGATTAATTCTTTATATGTGCTAAAGAGTGAAAGAAATTATATTCATGTAAGTACAGTTAATATTTGTTTTATTAAAAGAAAATATCTGATTTTATTTAACTAAAATTCTTTGTCAACCTCGGATATTTTACTAGATTTGTTCATATGTTTATTCTTACTCAGCTAAGCCCTTCAGTAGTTAATACCTAGGTCACAGTTTGGACTATGGGGTGGAATGGTTGCCAAGCAACTTAACCAAGAGAACATTAAGTCCCAGATTTTCTTCATTTACATGTTTGAGAGCTACCAAAGAGAAGATTTTATGGGCAGGATGTTTTGAGTTGATTGGGCTAAACTAAGCAAGCTACCACGTGCTTTGAGGAGTTCTAAGGTTGGAAAAGGCTAAAACAACCAGAAATTTCTATTAAGAAAATAAAGCTTTTGTGGGATGCAATTTCCTTAAAGGAATAGACTCAGATTCAGTTCTGTCTACAAAATGGCATTTTTTCAGGATCAAAGTGAAAATTACACAGATGGGCATTCTTATTCTTTTTTAATATGCTGAAAAGCATTTTAATATATATTTTATAATATTAAATTATATACCCCCTCAAAATACAAATGAATAGGCTCTATTCTTTTACTTTTATGAGAAAAAAACAAAAAAATCATTTCCTTTCAGAACATTAGTAACAATTTTTAAAAAATAAAACAGCTCCATCTAAATATAATTTGGGCTTCCATTCATGTTTTTATTTTCTTTTCATTTTCATATAATTCTCAATAGACTATTAGCTCCCAGGGGAGAGGGAAGAGATTATTTAACGTTTTTATCTTTGCATCCTCAGAGTCTAACACAGAACATGGTACATAGTAAGCTGTTAATAAAAGAAAGAAAGAGGGTCCCTAATAACATGAAGTATTTTGGGAAGTTGTGCTAATCTGAATCAATGCTTATTCCTAGATGAACAGCACATTATCCCTCTCTCAACTCTCACCTTTCACGGGCAAATAAACATCCTTTATGTTGGCTACTGGACAGATTATTAGTATCTCACTTCATTCTAACTTCAGAATGAAGCAGACTCAACTCATGGGTACCAACCAAGTATCAATGTTTTCCTTGCCCCCAGTCTTCTATGTCATATACCTACTAGAGTTAATTAGTAAGCAATTAGTCAACCAATTCACAAATTCTTATTAAGCACTATGCCAACTGTTAGTTTCTGAGGATACAAGTACAAAGAATGAATCAATCCTTATTAACAAATATTTTACAAGTATCTTATTTCATTCAGTGCTTACTGTTACTAAGGCACTTAGTAACTCTACTCTTAAGAAAATATTATTGATGTATAAGCAAGAGGTTTTTATATAATCTATACATCTTTGCTCTCTTACATTTCCATACCCTGAATCACATTATTCCCACATATTTTGGAACCTTCACATATTCTTGTGCCCTTTGTATTGATAAAAATAAATTCAAGGCACATGTTAATTTTCAAATAGGAAATGTATTTTTGGCCATGGCAACCTACTAGATGGGTATAAATACAATATTGATAAATTTTATCTTTCTCCCTTCTGTTTCTCCTGTGACAGAAAAGGAATCACTGAATATTTTTGGACCACCTATGAAAAATTTTGTTACTGTTGAATTCCATTTTGATGACACTTTGGAAGACCTAAAAGGAATATATATTTTTTGTACTTCCCTTGATGACAATATTTATCAGATCATTGAACTGTTATCTCTTTGGTTACATTTATTATAGTCTTATAAAATATTAAAGTATGTATGAGAAACACCCAGTTGTGGAAGCACCTTCAATTCAACACAATGTTTTGTTCTGTAGAGTTAAGAACTTTTTAATAAATCAATGAGATTTTATATTTTTTATGCTTCTTAGTAAAGTTGTGTAGGTGTAAAGATATCATTTGTTCTAGAAATTATATGCAAATACCTTCTTGTTTCCTTTTCACATTTTATCTTACTCAACACACACATGTCATTTTATTATAATTATTAGGAAGCAGGCATACAGTTTCATAGTTGCTGATGTATTCTCAATAAGGTTTCTTTAAAAACCTGTCTTTTCTCTTATATTGGGATCTTCTCTAAGATTTTCTGAAAAACTTATCTTTTAGTGTCTTCAGAATCAATTAATACAGATTTTCTTTTCTTTTATAAGGGATGATGATAGAAGAATAGAATGGTATAGTGATAAGAGCCCTCAGCTGCCCTACAGTTTACCTATCACATGCCTTTTCAATAGTAAAATTATCTAATCCATATCTAAAGAAAGCTAAGTTCCAATTAGTACAAATAATAAATATTCTAATGTGGATGTATTATCTAAATTTTCACTGCTTATTTCCCTTAGACTGTAACTACTTGCCATATTTTATATAATTATAATGTCAAATAATGAAAATTCAAATACATTTGAATTTGCACTACATATTTCCATTGAAATGGAACTAGTTACCATATTTTACACAATTATAATTTTGATTGATGTATATTTGAATACCTGCAACTACTTCAGGGGATCCATTGTTTGTACTAATTAGGATCTTGTTCTGTGTATGTGTGTGTGTGTGTGTGTACACACATATATATAGACACTTAAATATTCATTGTTCATATTTGTCAGTGCTGTGGCTGAATAAGAAATTTGTTCTCTCTAATCTTACCCTAAATGGTTGTTACAAAGGTAGACTCATGGTTATGACTATCACTGTGTATGGAGAGTGGAGAATGTATAAGATTCATTTCCTGCCCCCTCCCAATTTAGGACTAGTAACATTACATTTAAGTCCATTTTATGTGTGTATGTGTATATATACATGTATACACATATGTATGTATGTATGTGTATATACATATAGATACACACACATACATATATATGTGTGTGTATATATAATATATATATATAGCCATCTAAAAGTAAAAAGATCAAAATATGTGATACTAGACATACTTTTTGTTAAAGTATTTGCTGTTAAAGACTTTGCAATAGAATGTATGTGAGTTTATTGGAATGGTTTAGATATTTTATGAAATACAAAGGGACAAGAAATTAATGATGATGTGAAGAATAAATATTTTCTAAAACAACCATAAACCATGTGTTCTATCCAGTCATGTAAATTAAAAAAAAATATTCAACTGCATGGTTTTAATGTTTTTGTATAATCTAAAATCCAAAGACTAATAATACAAGTTTTTTTCCAATTATCATTCATGAAATCAAATAATCATTAAAACTTTTTTTTACTTTTGCCATTGTATCCTACCATTTTATTTATCATTTTTGCTTAATGAAATATTTATTTATTAAGTATATTTTAGATAATTGTTGAAGGACATATTTCAGATCTCTTTAACTACATGTTTCCCATAGAATTTAATAAGCAGATTATAGTAAGGTTACATTTTTTTTAGTAACACAGAATTTTCCTAGCTTTATGCTTAATGCCTGTCTCAGTGATTCTGGTTTTATTCTCTCATGAGATGCAAAATAAAATGATTCAAATTCACTTTGTTTCTACTGAAACATATATGAAATTAAAGGTTTTTAAAGGATTATATTCTGGCATGAAAAGCAATTTTCAACTAAAAGAACATTTTAAAAACATACAAGTTTTCTATAAAAGATATTTCAATAAAATGATTTTACCTGAAGATATTCTGCTCTGAAAAATATTAGAATTTAAATATAAAAATTTTGGAGGAAATATGACTTCTAAAAGTTTTGCTTATAACATGCAAAGAAACTATAAACATAATTTAAAGTCTTTGAGAAAGATTATTTCTTGACAGTTCTGAATTAGTTGGCTTCTCTCTTTTCTTATCCAATGTAGTTAAATTTAATTAATTATCCAAATAAATAAAGTCTCAAATCTAAAGCAAACAAAAAGCAAACCTTTTTTACTTCCTTTTTTAATAAGGGTTTTCTAAAAACTTTATATCCAATTATAATATATATGGGTACACAGCTGTAAAACAAGGATGACAATATCAGTTTGTCATACAAAAAATGTGGTTTCTCCTTTCAAAGGAAGAATTGTTTTAAAATCAGCTGGATTTCAGAATTTTTAGATTTAGAATACAAGGAAAGGAAAATGCTTCAGTACTCACTCTACAATTTATTACCTAGTTGCTTCTCCTTTCTTCTTTCTTTTTTCTACTAAAATGCAGAGTTCCTCTTGGTTCCTCAGGTTACTTATGCTAGAGGATTACATCAGTTATGTGAGCTTCTGCACCTAACTTGTCCATTTTCCTCAGAAATCTAAGATATTTAATACCCAAAGCTAAAGATTGAAATCAGATGAGATTCTGAAAACTAAATAAAATTAATTATACAAATCATTTTCATCTACTGCTTTTTCTCTCAGAAACAAAAACTGCAGTCTTGCTGTGTTTTTAATTTTGAACTAACCTTTTTAAGGAACACAAAGAATTACTAAAGGAAAAAAAAAAAAAAAAACATTATGAGATCCAGATTCCAATTAACTTTAACGCTGATTAACTTTATCATTACTCTTTAGTAGACAGGTGAAAATATCATAGGTTAATGAAGGTTGCCAAGGAGGATCAGGACCCAAATAGTCCCTAACATCTTTTCCCCTTTATTTTGTGCATGTGTGTGTAATGTAACAAAAGAAAAAGAATTATCTGAGTAATTACAATTGCATAAATTAGAGCAAACTCACTGTTATGCTATCTAAACTCAAGTTTGTGAAATAGCATGCATGAAACACAAAAAATTATTAAAGTAATGTATTGAATATTTCCTATAAGCAAAAAAAAAATCAACTATCAGAGAAATAAGGTGGTTACAAAATGATCTCCCCAAGATTTTTCACTTAGATAAAAAGAAGTAAAGAATAGGTACCAGAGCTATCATCCAGAGAAGAAGCTGATGAGCAAGCTAAAAGTTTAGCAATTATTGAAATTTTCCCTGCCTCCTAAAATTAAATTAAAGGGAATTCTAATTTGATGACTAGAAGAATAGCCCCTTAATAAAGCTTGATCTCCAGATGTGTTGAGGGTGGGGCAGGGTGTGCTGGGAGAGGCAGGGCTGGGAAGGGGAAGTTCATTAGACAGCTACCTATTGAAGGTGTTCACTGAAGCTGGCAGCAACAGCTTCAAGCCTTAATTGATTCTATCCTCAAGCTAAAATTGCTCTAACCCCAAGCACTGGCTTCAAAGTTCATTTTCAGTTTCTCAATATTTCTGGGTTAAAGGTAGAGGGTGTGGAAATCCAGGGACATCTATATGTACACTCTAAACCTTGCCCATCACATTGTAAATCAACAATTTGATTGCTTTGTAATGTCAGAGAAACTGAGGCAGGAGAGAGATTAGAGAGTTTTTAATATTTTATTAAATTGGACAGCATAATTGACTGAACAGGACTCTCTTCTCAAATTACCCAGTCAGACAGAGATAAAGATATACTGGGACCAAGGAATCCATGTTGGTCCCAGGGCTGGAGGAGACTGTGATCTCAAAGAATTCAGTGTCCAGCATCTAGCATCTAGCATCCAGCATCCAGCCATGAATGGGAGAACCCCAACTTCTTAAATACTTTTTTCTCTAAACAAAGGAAGGGGTAAGAAGCGCGGGAAAACTTCTGTCAGGATGGGGGAAGCCATAAATCCTAAAAACCAGAGACAGGACGTCTGAACAGAAATAAAGATGTCAGTGAGGTATCTTGGAATATTTTAGAGGGATATTGTAAATTCTTGAGGACAGAAAAGAATCAGGAGGTCTACTCTCTTGTTTATCTTGCTTGTATTAATAATTTATAACCCCAGAACAAATGGTCCCCAGTCTTCATGGACCAGAGAAGGAGTTTTACAGTTTAGGAGATTGAGACAGAATAGTTAAGAAAACTGAGACAAGGAAAACTAGTGTAGAGAAACTGAGTCAGGACAGTTAAGAGAACAGTGGCATAACAGCTTTGTTGCATATATACTATAGCATATTATTGGTTCTTTAAACAAATGCACCCTCTCTTTATCCAGCTTCCACCTATCCTTGTAATGCCCAATAACTGCGTTGATTACTTAGTGGAGATTTATTAATAAGCTAATTCGAAGACAAAAAAGACTATCCCTTATCTACATGCAAAATAATTCATAGAACATTAAACATAAAAGTATACTAGTAAGGTAATTTGTTTGAAGAATATTTTAACTGAATTCCATCAAACATAAGAAAAATAATATTTTATAAGACAATATAGTCTTTAAAGTATTTTATATACATTATCTTATTGTTTGATCTTTTGTTAATATGTACATACCTATGTTCATATAGATAAAACATGTGGTTTATATATATATATATATAAATTTACATATATAATATATATTTATATATAATAAAACATATAAATAATATTTATATAATGAATATATATTTACATATATATGTGTTTTACACACACACATATGTTTATATACGTATATGCTTTTACATATATGTGTGCTTTTACATATATGTGTGTGTGCATACACACACACACACACACACACACACACATATATATATATGCTTATACATCAGTTGAAGATCAAGTATTTTATCCCAGACAAATGAAACATGCCTTGCTCTCAAATAATCTGATTTTTGTGTATTTATATTTTAATAGAAATAGTTTAATAGTTTAAATAGTGCCCACAAATAGTTCCTACAAAAGTTATTTATTTAATAATGTTTATTTGAGCAGTGAAGAAAATCAAAACAAAGAGCCCAAGGAATCCATTTACTATGAAGAAAAGATATGAGCACAAATGTGGTTAAGTATGTATACAAAGCAGTTTCTTGGCCAGAGAAGAAAAGGTCTGTCAAAACTTTACTGATGGCCCCAGATCTATTTTATGATTCAGGTCCCAGAGATTGCCACACATAGTCAGCTAAAGTTGCTAAAGCCTTTTCAGAGTACATAAAAGTTTAAGTTTAATTATTAAAAGACTTTTTTTAGCTTGATGTTTTTACAGTAAATCAGAATCATTCTTAAAAACCAATTTCTACAAATTATAGTCTTATCAAATTGACTAGATTAGGTACTTACCCAGGGCGTGTATGTTGTAAGCAAGATTTGAATCAAGATCCTTCTGGCTACAAAATAAGCTCTTTTTCTACTATGCAATGGTCTTTCTCATACATATATGGGACAGATAGAGCCACAATATACAGATATACACAGATATATACACATATATTAATCTTTACATGTGTACATGCATATGTGAGTATACACATGCATACATGGAAACATACAATTACTGAGTTTTATATATGTATACCCATTCATCTAAATAAATGTTGCTCATTTATAACAATGGAGTTTCATAGTTCAAAACATATTCGTAATCATTTCTTTTTAATTATCTTAGATGCTGGAGCCTATCCCAAATTCCTCCCCATAAAATATAAGTATCTTGAGAGTGGGGATTATTTCATTCTTTGGATTTCTATCCTCAATTCCTAGTATAGTAGTTCTTGGTACATGGTAGGCATTTAATAAATGTTTATTGATTGACTCAATGAATGATTTAACACATTTTTTCAATATCCTCAGTGATGGTCAAATGATTGTCCTTTGGGCATAGATTTAATTCTCGGAAAGTGTTCACAGTAATTGAGAACTTCATCTAGTGAATAAAATGCCTGACAAATCTAAACAATTTTCATTCAAAAGAATCAAACAAATTCCAAAGCATGATTGACTATAAAGTAATCTCTTTTTTGTGTGGTAAAGTCAGTTCAATATGGAAAGTTTCTAAAATGTTTTCATCAATAATAACAAAGGTAACCTCCTTGAAGGGTAACATTCATTTATGTATAAAAGTTGTATTTTTCTCTCCTTATTTAGTAGTAATAACTCAAAAATATGCTGAAGCATTTAGAAAATGAGTGGATGTCTTTTAGGAAACTTTCAAACTTTGAGGACAACCTATCAAACATAAAATACTGTTCTTAAAATGATACAGGCAAAATCACTAGGAAAACTATGCGAGTATTGATAAATGATTAAAGGATATAAACAGACAATTTTCAGATGAAAAAATTAAAACCATTTCTAGTCATATGAAAAAATGCCCAAAATCACTATTGATGAGAGAACTGCAAATTAAGACAACTCTGAGGTACACACTTTTAGATTGTCTAAGATGACAGAAAAATATAATAATTAATGTTGGAGGGGATGTGGAAAAAGTGGGAAATTTGCAGTGTTAGTGGAGTTGTGAACTGATCCAGCCATTCTGGAGAGCAATATAGCACTATGCCTAAAGGGCTATCAAACTCTATATATCCTTTGATCCAGCAGTGTCTCTACTGGGCCTATTCCTCTAGAACTCACAAAAAAAGGGGGGGGGGAAGGACCCTCATGTGTAAAAATTTGTAGCAGCCCTTTTTATTTTGGCAAAGAACTGGAAACTGAGTGATTGCCTATCAGTTGGAAAATGGCTTAATAAATTATGATATATGAATGTTATGGAATATTATTGTTCTGTAAGAAACGACCAGCAGGATGAATTCAAAGAGGACTGGAGAGACTTACATGAACTGATGCTGAGTGAAGTGAGTAGAGCCAAGGGAACATTGTACATATCAACAACAAGATTATATAATGATCCCTTTGATGGAGGTGGCTCTTTTCAAAAGGGAGGTGATTCAGGCTAGTTCCAATGATGATGTGATGGAAAGCCATCTGTACCCAGGGAGATGATTGTGGGGACTGATTATAGATCACAACATAGTAGTCTTACTCTTTTGTTGCTTGCATCTTGTTTTCTTTCTCATTTTGTTTCTTTTTAATCAGATTTTTCTTGTGCAGCAAAAGAATTGTGGAAATATGTATAGAAGTATTACACATGTTAAACATATATTGTATTACTTAGCATATAGGGGAGGGATTGGGGAAGGGAAGGAGAAAAAAATTTGGAACACAAGGTTTTGCAAGGGTAAATAATAAAAACTACCTATGCATATGTTTTGAAAATAAAAACCTTTTATTAAAAAACAATAAAAATAAAATTCACAGTAGTGGTTAAAATAACTAAGTGAGAATTCTTAGGAGGAAGTAGCTGAAGAAATAAAAATAAAAAATTTTAATAAAGTATTCAAACTATTCATCTTCTCATATCAAACTATAGCTAGGATAGTTGAGTTTTGCAACCATATGGCTATAAAGTAACATGTGAAAATAAAATTGTAAAGGAAAAAATGCATTGTTGATCAAGAGAAGAAATAAAAAATATATAGAGAACATTTTTTGTTTCTTTTTTAAATCTATATGCTTTAAACTAACTCAAATCATGTTTGAACTACTACTGCTAATATTACTATAACTGTACCACCACCACCACTAATAATAATATTAGGGCTAGTACTGCTAATAATAAGAGCTATGTTTATAAAGAGAGTATATGGTATAGTAAAACATCCTAATTAAGCTGATTAAATGAAAATATAGAATTTTTTCCAAAAAGTATTCTAACCCTGAATATGTTTTACAAACAAAAAACAACCACCATAATCAATACAACAACAAAAGCCATCGAAGTTTCTGTACTTTAGATTGTGAACAGAAGAAGCATGGGGACGAGTGGAGAGAAACTTTATTCATTACCATAAATTTCAAGTAATCATTAGATGATAAATTTAAGGATGTAATAAGCATAAAGAGATGATAGATGACCTCCTGGGGGATTTTATTCACAGAGAATAGTTTGAATTATTCTTAACTGAATTGTACATCTCTCTCTCTTTCAAAGATAAATAGACCAAACTAAATGTAAAAAATGTGTGTATATATATAATATATATATATATTTCTTTTAAATGAGTTTATTATATGAAATATCAATTCCTTTAAAAGTGATTATAATTTGAATGACTCTATAAAGATATTCTATTTTAGGATGAAATTTGAAAAGTTTAAGTGTAGTCAAATTCTTACTTTTCCATTTTTGAATTTTTGGGAGGATTACAAAGACTATATGAAGGCAGATATTCATTCAATAACACTTTTCACTTCAGTACAGGAAAAGCCTGGACCTTCTAGCAAATGCTATATGTATTATCTAATTCCAAGTATTCTTGCAAACTGAGTCTTTCTGTTGCAATTATCTCATCTAGTAATTTAAAAAAAAAGTGTTGCCATAATTATCGTTGCAATAGTCTAAAACACTACCATTTAAATTATCATCCTCACAATATGTTTTTAGAATGTCATTTGGACCTTTTTCCCCAAAACCCAAAAACCAAAACAGAAGGGCATATGGTGAGAGATGGGGAATATTGACAATAAAATCCTAGAATGAAGTAGAGGCAGAGTGCTGCTGCTTGCTGAATTTTTCTCCCCACTGACAACTCAGCAAATCCCAGGAGAGTACATCAGGGTGGAAAAGGATTAGGGATTTCCTAATAGTCACCTTTGTGAAGATTTACTTCAAGAACTATCGCTGAGTTTTAATCTCCTACTTGGAGACCCCCTGCCTGACACCAATCCTCCCTATCTTTCTATGTTCATCTCCTCTTTCATCTTTTCCCCTTCCATTTTCCTTTATTTAGGCTAACCTTCCTTATCAGTTCCTGTTTAGTCATGGAGTTAAAAATAAAGATCCAAGCCAATATAGAAACTTGTTTCCCAAGACATCTTCATATATAAATTTGAACATTAAATGCATGGTCACAATTTTCCTTAGTTTCAATATTTCTTAACATAAAATAATTATAAATTCAAGATTAAAAGTAAAATATCACAATAAAAAAGAATTTTAAACCATTTTTTCATTTTTGCTTAGAGATTTAACTAGACATTCCTGGCAATCATTGTCTCTCTTTGCTTTCTTCATTTTAAGGCCAGTCTAAATTTTATTCTTTTATTAATTTGGTTGTTAGATTTTTTTCCTTGGCCTTAAATTTATTAGTCAAGGTATATTAAGGTAATGTTAATTTAGGTAATTATGAATGTTATTATGTAATAACTGATTTTCCCCATTTAATAGCAAATAAATTTAAACATTCCCTCAGAACACACATTAATAACAAACATTATTGAGCACATCCCAGGCTAAGTAATAAGAACACATTGTTCTAAACATACTGATGTAATGATAGATAAAAAGCAAGAAATTATACGCAATATAATTTATGAGAAAACATCATATACAAACTCACCATAAGTATAGAATGTGGTGATAGAAACAGGGTATACAATTTGCGTGTGTGTGCATGTGTCAAAGACCAATGGTGGAAAAAAAAAAGGAATCCTAACTGCTAAATGGATTAGTGCCTTTGTGGGACCAATAGTGAATATGATGTTTCCTGGCTGAAGCAATAAATAGAAAAGGGAAGACCACATTGATGGTAAAAGCAGGAAAGGGGAAATGATTAAAAGGGTTTAAAGGAAATGGAGAACAGAAGAAAAAAGGAAATAAAGATAAAGTAGGAGAAAAAAAAGAGGAAAAAGAAACAAATACCCATACTTCCATTTGCTTCAGTAGCTGGACAATGGTCAGCTCATATCATAAGAAAACAAGTTTATATCTAGAAAGAAATTTTAATTTCATCTAATCTGGTACCCTCATTTTTCAACTCCTTTTGCTGATCTGAGTTTACCAAACTAAACTTCCACACCTTTGGGTTAGAGTGCTATCTTTTTTGCTCCCTCAATGGAAAAACACCTTCAGAACATAAAATCATGATTAACTATAAAATCCAAGGAACTAAAGGGATGGGTTGAGGTCACATAGCTAGTAAATCCTCAGATTTTAAATTTAACCTCCTTTCCACTATACCATGTTGCCTTTCATTAATGATTCCCTTGTTTTGGTCACTACTGTCACTATGGTGACATAGTAATCTCATGGTTGGATATCCAGGACTCTTCTTCACACCCTAGTGAAATCCCTTTTCCCCTGAATAATTCTTTTACAGACACTTTTGCCCCCAGTGTTACTTGAACAATCAGTGGTCTTAGGACTCTTTCAATATATACTATTGGCTTCTTTCCAGAGTCATGGTAATTATTAGGAATAGAAAAAATGCACATTAATTGAAAAATTATTAATGACTTAAAAGCAAGCTCACCTTATAGAGAGGCAAAGAAGGCAGAAGTGGGACTAAGAGGGAAGAATCATTGTCCTCATAGTTGGAGAAAGATCTCATGGGGCTTTGGCTAAGGAGACTATCTGGCAGGAAAGAAAGTAAACTTAACATTTAACTTTTCCAATATCACAAAGGAAGAGTCATTATATTCTTTGTGTAATTAAGAATAAACTGGGGTGGAGTCAAATGGAGTCTATTTCATAGGTTCTGATTGTTAGATGAAGAAGGGAACTTTGGAGAACATCTGGCCCAATACAGAGCAAGAACCAGAAGTAGGGAGATGAATTCAGATTAGGGACTATAATTTGCCCAATACTTTTTCTGGATAGGTAGAAAAAATTGGGTTTCTGGAATATATCAAAGATTTGCATACTCTAGATTCTTTTAAGAGCATTGTCTTTTTTTTCCCTGAACATCAGCTTCTGATCTCATAACTCACAATTAGCAATTAAACAGAGAGTAAAAGGCTCCTTTCATTCTTCCTGGGTGCACAAATCCCATCCCAATAGGGCATTTTCCTTCAGGGAAAGCAGAGGACTAAATCTTTCTCATCCTTCAATGAGGTAAATTGGGATATGAGCAATAAATGAGACTGATATCTACTATCCCCACTTGCCCTCTTCTTTTCTGTTGCTCAAGAATCTGAACTATTGCTCTAAGGTGACTATCTCCCCAGAATGGCCTTCTGTACCCTTAGGTCACAGCTTTTACACTTTCTGCTTTCTTGAGAAAGCATCATCAATAATTGTCTATAATTTTATTATCCATAATATAATAATCAATATTTATAAAGCTATTTAAAGTCTATAAAGAACTTTGCATATATTATCTCACTTGATTTTCAGAAAAATCCTGGGATACAGATGCAATTATTATCTCTATTTGAAGTAACTGATACAAAGAAATTAAATAATTTACTCAGCTAGTAAGTGTGTGAAGCAGGATTCTAATCCAAATAATTCTTGATTCCAAATTTAGTGGCCTAGGGGAGCAAATTGCCTGAGATGTTTCCTGCTTCTCTGTCAGGAGGCTGACAATTCACCTTAACCTGTCACCAGACTTCCTACCACATTCCCACTTCCTCCTTAAGAGAATACAATGACACTAGAATCCTCTAAATTTTCCACCCTGGGGCAAAATGTCCCCAGGCAAACCTCAAGTTCTCCATTTTTTTTTTTTAACTTCTGAGGTACTCTATATTCTCATTATCATTTATTACCCTTAAATCCTGTCTATATTTTTTATATTCTATTCTATATTTTTAGGACTTATCCTCCAAAAGGACAAGGTCTCAAATGTTTAAAGCCTCTCAGTTTCCCATTAAATCTATCAATATCTTTCCTACTCACAATATGTATTCTACAATAACCTTCTTACTTTTGCTTTCCACTTAAAAAAAGTTAGAAAACAGGGGTGAAGAAATTATTGAGAATGATTTTCTCGAGGTGGAATTACATACAATAAACTCTATAATCATTAAGTGATAATTATTGTCTTTCATTTTCAGAGGACCAAAATGATATCGTAATTATGTCTCTGATTGTGGCTAATCAGACTAAAAGCACAGAATGCTTTACTTCAGGTTGGATACAAATCATCTATATAAATATTTGAGGTGGGCTCTAGAACTTTGAGCATCTCACATTTTCTTGAGCTTTGCTTACAGAGCATAGCACTTTCTCTGATGGGGCACACCATGCCAGATAATCCTATATCTCCCATGAATTAAAATTAATTCTAAAGAACATTCTCAAGAACTTTAGAATAGAATAGAAAAAAAAACTATATATACATATATATATAGTTTTTTTCCTGATCACCAAGTCAGGGCTTGTCCTTTGTGAGTTCTCCATAAAACAGTCTTTTTATCAAGTGTACATTTGGCATTCAAACAATATAGCCAGCCCAACAAAGTTGTGCTCTCTTGCAATAGAGTTTGAATGCTTGACAGTTTAGTTCAAGAAAGGACCTCAGTATCTGGGATCTTATCCTGCCAGGTGATCTTCAGAATCTTCCTAAAACAATTAAACTGGAAATTATTCAGTTTTCTGGCATGGTTCTGGTATACTATACAGATTTCAGAAGCATATGAGAATGAAGTCAGCTCCATAAACCTTCAGTTTGGTAGTCAGTCTAATGTCTCTTCTGTCTCCCAGACACATACTTAGCACTGGCAATGTGTATAATAATTAGTAGCTGATTTTTAGTCCAAAATCTGCACAACCATTACCCTTAGCTATGTATCAAATTGTGTTGATTGGTTTCCTGAGAGGGAAAAAATGGTTCTGTTACAATAAAAAAAAATCCATTTTAGAAAGATCTCAAATAATCAGCAATGAGTAGGGGACCTAACCACTACAAAGTGATTAAAATCAAATTAATAAATTAATAGATTTTAGTAGACTAGAATTCAGTTTTATTTATTGAACCTGCTATTTTGACCTAATTTGTCAGTCAATGCTGACATTTCTTTACTGATAAAAATTTAATTATTAACTGAAAATTTTCAAATAACACAAATTGATTACAAACTAGAAAGGATTCTGACATATTATAATTTTGGCATATTATGCCCTGTCGGCAAATATAAAAAAAAAAAAATATTTCAGCATGTTTGGTACAATTTAACAGATTTTTCAAGATATACTAAAGTGGCATGTTGGTGGTGATAGGTTAGAAGTAATGTAAGCTTGGTAATTTAACAGTGTTTCCTGCAATACCAAGGAATTTAATAGAATACATAGTCAATGTTTCTTAAATTTGATCTCAGAATAACAGAATCAACACATTACAGTACCACTGAAATCTATCATTAACTAAAAGTAGTCATCCAACCTCAATTCATATGAATTGTAATTCTAATTCATATGAATTTTCTCTTTTCATTAAACCTAAATATTCCTTTTTTTCTGATTTCACAGTGTTTGTAAACACAAACACTGAAAATTAAACAAAAGGATCTCCAAAATAGGTTTAGCTGGCTCTCTAGTATACTTTGTCATTACCCTCCCAGTCTTCTCAGCTCTTATGTGAAAATTCTCAGCTGATCCCTTATATGACAAATGTCCTTCCTACAAACTAGTATCTTAAAATGGAAAAAAAAAATATTCCAGGTGTTGTCTGATTAAGGCATATCTTTAACAAAGACTAAAATTATATTAAAATTTTATTTTGTTTTTTGTTCACAATGTAAGGTTGCCATGCCAAAGATTTTCCTCCCCATCCCATAATTGTGAAATTGATATTTTAACCAATATATAATATTTTACCTTACCCTGGATAAAATTTCATTTTATTAGATTGCCACCATCATTCTACTTAGGGTCATCTTTTAGGATTCTGACTCTTTCTTCCAATATGTTAGCTAACTTTCCCAGCTGTAAAATTGTATAATTTTCATATATGCTATCTATATCTTTATCTTAATTATTCATCAGAATGTAGAATAGACTGGATCTGGGAACGACAATAAACTCCACTATAATCAAAGGAGGAGAGGGAGGATTAAGGAAGAAAGCTCAGCCTGGGAGATATTTTAACCAATATATAATATTTTACCTTACCCTGGATAAAATTTCATTTTATTAGATTGCCTAGTAAACTGAGGCTCTGAGATTCAATTCCTTTTTAAGGTCACAAAAATAATAACTAATAAAGTCAGATTTGAATCTAAGTCTTCTGGCTTCAAAACTAGAGAGCTTTCCACTGCACCACCATACTGCCTCATTCATAGATTTAAGAATATAGGTACAAGAAAAAATAAGAGAGAGGGAGGTTATTGATGAGATGGGAGAAAGTAGACATACCAAGAGGCAGAGAAATGTAGTATCCTGAAACAATCACTAAATATTAGCGCAATGAGAGAAGAGTAAAGTAGTACCTGTTCTTCTAACCCTGGGAGGTAAGACCACATTGGGATGGGGAGAAGGAGAAAGGAGAGGTTAAAAAAGAGAAAAGGTACCATGAAACTGGTTTGGAGAAATCATTGTCAGGAGAAGGAACTCTCTGCCTTTCCCTGGGACCAAGTTTCAGAAAATAATTTATTTTTATATGCATTCACATACATATTATATATATATGTGTGTGTGTGTATTTATATTTATATAAATATATATATTTATATATTTATTTATTTATATTTTTATATTTATATAAAAATACAACCCCCAATTCATACATACATATGATTAAGGAGTCACACCATTCTGCTAGGAGACAAAGAGATACACTGGGATCAGGCCCCTTACAGAAAGAAGACTTCTTTCATAGAGCAGTCGAGTTTTGCCAATAGAGACTGAAATTCTCCTTCTTCTAAACAACATTTAAGACCTTGGATATATGAAACATCTTCAGAGGATGACCCTTTGTTTTGCAATGAAAGAAAATCTTCAGGGTTACTACCCTTGCTGCAAAATATCACAGAGCCTCTGAAATAAGAAAGTCAATATGTATTAGACAAAGAGAAGAGAAGTGTGTATAGGGAGAGAGCAGGAAATCAGAGATGAGGAAAACAACAGGGGGCTGTTTGTGGATCCTTGTGACCTTTTTCTTTTCTTAATACACAGAAGATTGTGTTGATCACACACACACACACACACACACACACACACATACACACACAATAATAATAATTCTTTAGCTTTCAGCATATTTCTACATCCCCCTTCTACTTTATAACTTTTGTGCTTTATTTTTTCCCCTCAGAATTATTTATACTTGTAAATTCAACTGATTAGACTCTAAATGGATATTTTTTGATCATTCATTATGAATATTGTGAGACAGCATTTGGAGCTTTCTTTCCAAAAGAAACTGGAATGATTTGTCATTTCCTTCTCCAATTCACATTTTACAGATGAGGAAACTGAGGCAAATGGGGTGAAGTGACTTGCCCAGAGTTACACAGCAAGTAAGTGTCAGAGGTTGGATTTGAACTCGGGAAAATGAGTCTTCCTAACCCCAGGATCTAAGCTCTATCCACTGCACCTAGCAACTTCAAATAGGTTGTGGGAAGGGGGAACTAGTCATAATTTGTTTCTATTAACACATGTAAACTGCTAACTAGTTCTCTCTGCTAGTGTTCTGCCCCTAACCAGCTACATTATTTTCACTAGGGAAAGGGCAGCTAAGTCAAGTGTAGGTCATAGTGCTTATTAAACATTTAATATGTAATAATGATCCATCAAAGGATGACCTATTCTTTACAAAACAAGCTACAGGCAAGACTCACTTCCCAGTCTGGCCACAGAATTGCTCTACTATGAATGGTACATGAACTGAGGAAGCAAAAGAGGGGGAAAACATGATACTGAAACATTTAAATATAGAGTAATCTAAGAATAGCTGACTTATTGACTTTATTATCATGGGTCTTCAGAGCTGGGAGGGATGGATGCAGACACAATTTCACACATTTATCTACTTGTTAGGTGTCTGCAAGGTGCATGTCTCCAAAGACTAGCGTCCAGTTTCAGTTAAAATGTCCTCTTCAGCATCTTGATTATTAAACATTTTAATAGATGCTATTAATCAAGCTTTGGAATTAAAAAACTTCATCTGGTAAGGTGCCAACTCAGCAGTGGCATGGAAGGTGGGAGGCAGTTTAATAACCAGTTTTGTCACTGGTAGTGATAATAAATGGTTAATAAATGCTCTAAAAGGTGCTAAATAATAATTAGTTGAGTTGAGTTGCTGACAAGACTAAGCAACTTGTCCAAAGGAGAACAGATTCTCATAGAGCCAGAATACAGGAAATACATTATTGATCCTTTCATCAGCCACATTAGAAGTACAAGTTTCTTTTCTAGTGATGTGGAATTAAGAAATTCCCCAAGTGGAAAAAGGCTTGGGTTCAAATACCAGTTTTGCTATTTAATACTTACATATCTTACACTTAGAAATAGATCATCTTGCATGTTCCTTCCCATTTCAAAAGCTATGAATTAAGGTGAATAAGTCACTTAATTAAATCCCATCGTTGTTCATATCTCCTTAATCTTTTCATTTCAACTGGTCTTTCATCTCTGTTTCTCTGTTACTTGAACAAATATTTAATGAAGAATATTTTGTGCCAAGTACTGGGCAAAATGCTAGGAACAGTAATACAAAAGCGAAGACAGTCCATGTCATATTACCTCCTAATGGTGGGGGAGGCAACATATCTAGAGCAGTTGTGAAATAGTGTGTAGAACTACCAGAAATTAGGTTGACATACTCTTTCCAAAAACAATGACAATACTTTTTTTTAATTCTATTTTCTTATATTCCTACAATCCTTTCTCATTGGAAGGAAGGAAGGAAGAAAGGAAGGAAAGAAGGGAGAGAGGGAGAGAGCGAGGGAGGGAGCGAGGGAAGGAAGGAAAAAGGGAGGGAGGGAGAGAGGGAGGAAGGGTAGGAGGGAGGAAGGAAGGAATTAAGGAAGGAAGGAAGGAAGGAAGGAAAACACTGGGTAAAATGCTAGGAATAGTAATAAAAAAAGCAAACAGTTCATTCCATATTATATTACCTTCTAATGGCAAGGGAGACAACATATTTAGAGCAGTGGTGAAATGGTGTATAAACCACTGGGATTTAGATTGCCATATACTTTCTAAAAACAGTGGCAACACTTTTTTTTTAATTGAACTTTCTTACATTTCTACAACCCCACCTCATTGGGAAGGAAAGAAAGGAGGGAAGAAGGAAGGAAGGAAGGAAGGAAGGAAGGAAGGAAGGAAGGAAGGAAGGAAGGAAGGAAGGAAGGAAGGAAGGAAGGAAGGAAGGAAGGAAGGAAAAAAAGAGGGAAGGAAGGAAGGAAGGAAGGAAGGCAGGTACTGGGTAAAATGTTAGGAATAGTAGTAAAAAAGCAAACACAGCTCATTCCATATCATATTACCTTCTATTACTGGTACCTTCTAATGGCAAGGGAGGCAACATATCTAGAGCAATTGTGAAATAGTGTATAAACCACTGGGATTTACATTGACATATACTTTCCAAAAATATGGCAATACTTTTTTTAATTGAATTTTCTTACATTTCTACAATCCCACCTCAGTAGGAAGGAAGGAAGGAAGGAAGGAAGGAAGGAAGGAAGGAAGGAAGGAAGGAAGGAAGGAAGGAAGGAAGGAAGGAAGGAAGGAAAGAAAAGGAAAAAGGAAAAGAAGGAGAAAAATATCTCATTTCTCTAACTTGATGGTCTTTTCCATATATCTCTTCATTACTCTTTGGGCTTTCTACAATTTTAATTCTTCAGAGACTGTCTTTCTATAATTCATAGCCATATAGTATCACCAGAAGAATCTAAGTGTTAAAAAAAAAAGATTGTAGAATAGCAGTGATGGTAGTAAGGTAGGTGATTGTGTTCACACTCATACATATACTCTAGCAGTTTGAAACCATAGAAAGCATGGCAAAATTTCCTAAATGCAATTCATCTCATATTTTGCTTATATTTCCCAGCTCATTGTATATCTGCATATGTTTAGCATACATGTACAATATATAGCTACACTTCTGTGCACTTTTAAACATGCATCTTTGTATATACATATATGTGTGTGGATACATGTAGACGTATACACACAAGGATATGTGCACACAGCTCAGTGGACTGTCTAATCACATGCTAGTATACATGACATTAAACAGAGAACAAAATTAATAATAGTATGTTGTGCTCCATTGGACACAAGACTAGAAAAAGTACATAGAAATCACAAAATTTCAGAGTGAGAAGGGACTTGAATTTGTTTAGTCGAACCCATACCTAAACAATTCCACAGAGTCATAAAAGATAAGATCTGGAAAGGGTCTAAGAGATAACCTAGTCCAACAACCATATTTTACAGACAAAAGAACTAAGAAATAGCAAAATCATAGACTCAAAAGAAAATGGAGATCTGGAAGAGACCTTGAATGACCATCAAGATCAGAGCTTCTTAAACTTTTTTTTTTCCCTCATGATCTCTTTTTTTGCTCAAGAATTTTTTCGTGATTTCAGGTATATAGGTATAGAAAACATTTACTGATAATAAATCATCATTTCACCACCCTCATATTGTTATAAGACCCCCATATGGGGGTCACTAACAACAGTTTAAAAGAAAGGATCTAGATGAAATTACAAGGTGAAATAAGAAAAACAGAATTTGTATACAGGCCCTCTGAACTCAGAGTGCCTCATTCTTGAAAAGAAAAAGGTTATTTAGTATGTTCTTAAAGAAACCCTTTTTTACCCAGAACAATTCATTCCACTTTGGGATTCTTTTAATTGTATTAGTGATTAGTTGTTAATTCATTCCTTGCCATTCACTTAAAAAAAAAAAACTTCTTACCAATAGCATGAAGATTTCCAGCTCTAGAAGGCAAGCCTAGAAAAATAAGAAAATTGGATTTGATAACATCAGATCTTCATAGTTTTGCCAGCCCTCCTATAATATCTATAAAATTTTCACATTTTGTCTTTCCAGGTATCTATCTATAAGGTCTTTTAGAATGACATTATTATGGATACAGGATGGCATAAAAGGCAGGGGAGTACACTTTAAATTGTGCTCAGATACTAGCTGTGTGACCCTGGATAAGTCCTAGCATCTCTCAGACTCCGTTCCCTATCTCTAAAAAGGGAGTTATTATAGCAACCATCCTATAGGCTAGTGCTTTGATAATCTTAAAGCACTTTATAAATACCAGCTATTAAGTTTCCTAGATTTTTCCAGAGCACAAAATGAGTATGCACTAAATAAGCGATTGTTGGTAAGCTAATAAATACTTGTTAATAAACCCTTTTACCTAGTAGAAGTATTCCAAAGATCAATGATGAATAAATGTTTGTAAAATATTCGATTTTGAGAACAGTACAGGCAGAATACTGCATAATCCATAAAGACTCTAAGAGGCAGCTAGAAAAAAGGGCTGTGCACAATTACTTTTGTATTCTATACTGCAGAAAGATAGAAGGAAGATGAAAACCATAGAGAGCTTTGGGATTTCAAAGCCTTATTACCTTATTGCATGCTCCATTTTCCTTTTGCAAGTTAATTTAATACCTTCCTGATAGAAACCTTTGTTTAGTATAAGATATTAAAATGGAAAAGAAATTCAAATTGCTAATGTAAATGACATTCATTTTTATTCTGCAGTTTCTCAATTCAATTCTTCAAGCATTTAAAAATAATAAAAGCTGATATTTATATAGTGTTTTATTGTTAGCAGAGAGGTCTAAATCAATCAATCAACAAGCATTTAATAAATGTCCCCTATGTGCCAGACAATGTGCTATGTACTACATATATAAAGACCAAAGCAAAATTATCCCTGACCTCAGGGAGCTCAACATTCTCCTAACCACCAATTAGAATATATGGATATTTTCCTCTATATTTCTAGGCACATGTATAGATATATCCCAAACATACATAAAGCAGATAGAAGAAAACTTTGAAAGGGAATATCTTGGTAGCTGGGAGTATCAAGAAAGAATTTTTGCATACCATCTGAGTTTTGAAGGTCATCAGGGACTGAGAATTGCAGTCAAGGGAAGGGCCAGTAACAGTGATGTGGGTGTGGGTTTATTCCTGTTTTGCACATAAGGAAACAAACTCAGAAAGATTTATTGATTTGGTCAGGATCACAAACATATACAAAGTAATGATACCAAAACAAAAATGAAATAAGTTCCTGTCTTTAAGGAATTTATATTCTACTGAAAGACAGAAACAAGTAAATAGCTAAGTGAAAACATGGTTATTTAATGAGGGTGAGTATACTAGAAGGGATCTGGCAGAGCTTTTTGTAGAAAGTATTTTTGAGTAAAGCCTTGTGGGAGGAAAAGAAGAATTCTGAGAGATACAGATGAGGAAGAAGAGCAGACCATGGACAGACAAACAGCCTGTTTGAAAGAGGAAAGTTGCAGAGACAACCTGTAGGGGATATAGCTAGAAAAAAACAAAATAGAGCCAAATTGTGGTTTTAAAAGAAACAATACTAAGTGGAATGGATTAAATCATTGATTCTGTTTTTGAAAAGTCCAATGCAAGTTTTGGTTGCTTATAAGAATGTTTATCATGCTTCAGAAACTTTTTTCCCAAAAAAGAAAGAATAAAAAGAATGATTACCTCTTTTTGAATGTGGGATTCAATTTATGATTTCAATAAAAAGCAGTGTTCTCTTTAATCTATTAATCTTTAATATTCCCATGACTACTTTATATTTCAAAGAATGATTATTCTTTACAAAAGTAATCAAAATCACCCTGGCTTATTGAGAGGATAACTGAGTGATTTTTGTAAAAATATTTAATTTGGTGCCCACTGTGTGTGAATCTATTTTACTGCATTGTAGGAATGGAACTAGTAAAGTTTATTTTAAATAGGAGGTTCTTTTCTTGCCATTTTCATTGGAATAGGTTCCCATTTAATAGTCCTTTTTAAAGTAAAGATAAAATTTCCCCATCATATTTCTAGCACTTATAAGGAATGATCTTAAAAGAACCCAATCTTTCTAAAATAATTTAGAAACTTTTAAATGGTTTGGGACTTGACAATCCACCCCCAAATTTTTACCCAGTTCTTGTCCAAATTTGCACATACCTTTCTGGTCTTGGTAATTACTTCTGATATTTCCAAAAGAATTTCACTTCAGTCATTTGCCGAAAATAACTCAAATGGTGCTTGAGTTGGGCTTTCTGACAGATACACTTAGATATGGAACATCATGAAATGTGATTGACAGAGCTGCACATATACAGCCCAGCTAGAGCTATTGAGTGTCTTTTTTTCCAGTACTGTAGAAAGGATTTAAAAATACCTCATACTCATTTATACTAGTCATGCTTCTTTGGTGGTCACAAAGAAAATCCACAGATGTTTTAAATTAAGATTCAGGATCAGTGCTAAAAGACAACTATGTTATATTCAGTACACAGCTCACTGTTGCTTCTTTATGCATTTTCAACCACAAATATAACTCCTTCCCCCAAACCATAGTAGATTTTTTTTTCTCCTAGATTTTTCTTCAGAATGTCTTTATGTTTTCTTCTAGTACAGAATTTAGTTTGATCTGTTTGGCAGATCAAATTGGCTTGGGTTTTTTTTTCATGCAAATAGTTTTAAAGTATCTAAAATGAGATTGGGAAAAATGGAATTTTTGTTAGGTTACTATAATTTTTATATTCTGCATGGTTCTTAAATTCTAATAGGCTTGTACGAGTACAAGAAATCCATAGCATAAAACAAATACTGAACAAGGCATTCACTGACTTTATACAAAGACACAGTATTAGACATATTATCTTTGCATAAATCCTCTTGCTAAGAAGTTATTCATAGTTTTTATGATGGATGATTCAGTTTTTTTTTTCCTTTCTCACATCATCTCTCCTCTCAAAAAAAAATTCCCAATTTTTCTATCTTTACCTATTTTCACTTAGAGTAATTTAATTATAAAATTGACTAATTGTAAACAGAAAAAGAAACCAAATAGAGTGAAGAGAGAGTATGTTTTCAGATGATATTTGAAAATAGACAAATTACAATAAAAAGTAGGTGCCCCTCAAGGCAAAGGGAATATCTAAGTATATTCACTATCATTTAGAAATCATACATTACAGAATTTTAATGTACCTATGCTATATTACTAATAAATTATGAGAATAGATAATCATACTTATGATAATAGGTATGATTAATAAGTATATATTATAGGTATATATAGATATATGATTATAAGTATCTACATGGATACTGAAAACAAAATACAAATGCTATAAATTAAGAGAAATTATTGTTTCAGATAAAAATTAAATATATGCTCAAATAAGATTAAAATAATGAGATATTGAAACAAGCATTTTACATGAATAAAAGGCTAAAAAGTATTTTGTTTGCAAATATCAAGTACGAGGATGTTCTTTTCTAGAGAAATAATCAGCCACCAAAGATAAAGAATATGGAAAATCTTGGACGTATTCTAAAACTAAGCTTAGGCTCATTAAAAAAAAAAAAGACATTTTAAATGATTCAAGGTCTAAGGCTTCCCTGCAATAATTAATATATCAAATGTCCTAGTCCTTGTCATCTTTTCAAACCTCTTCATCTTGGATTAGGAGAGGAATGTAATTAAGTGCTGACTGCACAAGTCACCTTATCCAAGGGAGCAGTCAGAGACACCTTGTCTCTGTCACAATGCTTGATAATATTCACATGTGAGTGACAAGCTCAAGACTTACAAAATATTAAACTATTACTTTGTTTCTATGTTAAGAATCATTGGCATGATTTTTCCTTTTTTTTTCTTTTTTCCCTTAAAGAGATACTCAGGATTTTCTTTTCATAAAACATAACACTAGAATCAAATGAAATAATTATTATAAATGTACTTTACAATCCTAGCTCTCTCCTTGCTTCAAACTGGACTTGTGATTTCATTGGTGAAAGAAATTTTCAATAATAAAACTCTCTCTGCCAAAACACAGTCTGAGAAAGTTGCCTTCAAGAACTGAGTGATTTGTCCAGAATCACAGAGTATGTTTTTCCTGTCTCTGAGGGTCAGCTCTCCATACAGAATGCCATGCTGCTTCTCAATGTTCTATAGAAATAATTAAAAGGAAGAAAGCCCAGTAAGGAAAAAGAGCACCCTAAAATAACACATACAAAGGTATTATTTTCTATTTTCCTTATTGGGGCTTTCTCTTTTTTTTAACTATTTATTTTCTGAACCCCAAGCATTTTCAATACTCCCATTTCCTGGAAATGCCTGCCCCCTTTTGGATAAGATCCAATAATTTAGATAAAAATCAAACATTTGTTTTGCTGTCTATTCATCAACTTTTACACTAACTATTGAAGACAAGCAAGAGATATTTGTTATAGTCTGTATTAGTAGCAGGACTCAAAAAAAAGCAGGGTTTGGATAAGTCAGGAAAGATTTCCAATTACTTCGACTTTAGAAATTTAAGACCTACAGGATGATCTCTCTCTCCTGCAGCCAAAGGTAGGGATTTTGATGAGCAACTTTTGGCTTGTGGCCTAAGGAATTCAAGTTCAAACTGGCAACTTTTCTACATTTCATAGGCTTGTTATCCCTCTTTAAGAGGGAGAACTAGGTTCTAGTCCCAGTATGGAATAGAAAAGACTTTTTTTTTTTTTTTCCTGTTGCACTAAAAAGTTGATCATGTAATTCTGGCTGACATTCAATATCACTTTTCCTTTAAAGAATAGTCAGGACGGGCATTTCTTGCTCTATATAAATTCACATTAGGCAAATTTCACTTTAGTGAAGAAATCTATATTCCAAAAAAGAAAAATCTGTTTCAGCTTTATTGTATAGGTCTATGTTCTCTCCATCCCTGCCCTTCAGATCATTGCCCCCACCTTCCCCATCCGAAAAAAAAAAAAAATCTTTTAAATATCTTCAAATAAAAGCAGAGGCTCTTTTGGGATGGAAGTTTGGCTTATGCACTGAGAGGAAACCTTTGTCCCACTGCCTACCTGCCTGGTCCTAGGCCCGGTGTCTGTTTTCCATTTTGTGACCCTCCCTGCTGTGGTGTCTCCTATCTGCCTCAATCCCCCAAATGTCACTAATCCACATCTGTCTGTGTTTGTGTCCAGTCTTTCCCACATTTTTGCCCACCATATTTTCCCTCAAGGTTTGAACCAGGCCCCTTCATGACTGGTCCCAATCCTAAATGTTCCATTTCTGGATCTCACTTCTCCAAGTCTCAAGTATAGACAATTTTCACTTTATATAATGTCCTCAAAAGAGACTTGTTTGGAGAAGACCCTTTAAGGTTGTGTATCGTTTCCTTAGTCAGATACTTTTGTAATAAAAAAGAATGTGTATCTTCAATTCAAAGCCCATTTCATTCAACTGTGCAATTCTAAAGATAAGAAAAATAATAATTATTATTATTAGCAAATGACTTTATCAAGTATATCTTAAATTCTCATAAAGAACGTTCTTATTAAAATATTTTTTAATAAACAAGGAAATATTTTTGGAAAATGAAGCAGGTCAGACATGTAGCTTGAAGCAAGAGAAAACAAATGGACAACCTCAGTTATCTGCCACTTCTCTTAAAAACATTTGGAGGGAAAAAATGATTTAATAAGAAAAGCATCCAATGTATTGGTTGAATCGTCTGTGGAAGATCCAAGGAAGAACATGGTCAAAAATCCTACAAGATGAGATTCTTATATGTTCTGCAGCAATAGAAGAAATACCTATTTTAAAGAGATCAACTATGATGGACTTGATTCTTTTCAACAATGAGATGATTCCAGGTAGTTCAAATAAACTTAAGATGGAAAGTGCTATGGAAACTGAATTTGGATCAAAGCATATTATTATTTTCACCTTTTGTTGTTGTTGTTGCTGTTTGTTTGCTTTTTTTTTCTTTCTCATGCTTTCTTTTCTCTTTTGATCTGACTTTTCTTATGCAGTATGAGAAATATGGAAATACATTTAGAAGAAATCTATATCAGATTTCTTGCTATCTTAGAGAAAGAGGGAAAAAAGAGGAAAAAACTGGAACACAAGGATTTGTAAAGGTGAATGTTGAAAACTATTTTCACATGTATTTAGAAAAATAAAATACTATTTTTAAAAAGGTCACAGATCCATCAAAATATCAGTATAATAATCAAACCATATGGTTCAATACTTATTGATATCTTCCAAATTGTCTTTTGGGTGAGAGTAATATTATTATTCAATATTTGTTCATTATTTGGGAATATTCCACAACTGCAATATTTTATACAAATAATTCTTAAATGCATAACCCCACATAATCCCAGGGTTATTGTAAGACTCAAACAAGTCAACATATGCCAAGTGCTTTGTAAATCTTAAAGTACTATATTAATGTTAGCCATTGCTTTTGTAAACATTACGTCACCTTTCCCAACATAATCTTCAGTGAAATTTCTTCTTCCTTATGAAAAGCTGATGTTTCTGCAAATACTCAGATTATTTAATATAGAAAGACCTTGCTTCTGGGAAGACAACCTGTTTTCCCTTATCACATAAGTGGAATTAGCCTCTTTCAATTAGTAAAATAAGCTGCATTTTTAAAAATTATTAGATATACTTTTTTCCCCCAGTTGTGTCCAAAGAGGGTAAAGGTTACATTCATTCACACAATGGGTACCATCATCTCCTCCTTTTTATCCTATAGCATCAGGAATCAGATTAGGAGTTGTATTTTGATTTTGTTTCATTTGTCCTTTTTGGTTCTGGGTATCAGTAATGAAATTCCTACCAGACCCACGGGTTTGAGTTAATTGGGATTTTAAAGTTAGACATAGAGGTTGGATGTTGTATTCAGCCCAGAAGGGAAGTCATAAAAAGCCAGAATGACTGAACTGGAGTCCAAGGTGGAAGAGAACTTGGACTTGGGACTGTACTATATAGAACTGAGCTAACCTGTAAACCTTCCTATCCTTAAAAAATGAAATAATATAGGAGGAGACCTGTATATTTACTCTTGTTATTCCTTTGAAATAAATAAAAATATTCCTTTGTAAAAAAAAAAAATCTATTAAGTAATTCAATGGAATTAGGGTACAGGGGACCACTATAATTGAATTACTTTTGGTGGGGCTGGAGGCAATGGCAGAGAACTGCAACACAAGGAACCCTAATTAAGAATACTGGAGAACCCTGTGGAGGGGAGAAATTTAATGGAAGTGGAGAACAGAGACTATTGTATCTAATTATAGCATATAGTTGACTGAGGTATTTGTGTTAAAGTGTGATGGTTTCCCATTATAGAATGAAATCAATTGTTATAGAAAAACTGACAAATCTGTATCATTTTCTATTTATTATACACTTTCTAGCTTCATCTCTAAATGCTCTTGAGATGATATGGCTTAGTCAGGTACATTGTCAAGATTTGTAGAGACATGTTTTTGCCTCCCCAACATTTTGCTTTTACATGAGGCAATTACTACTCCTAATCTTCTGCCATATTCCTTTATACTAGTTTAGAAATGGGTTTGTATCCCAAATTAGTGTTGCCCTTATATATGCTTGTCAAAGAGATGCAATGCTTGTGGACCAAGGCAATTCCTGGAATTTTTTTGACTTTTTGGGGGCAATTGAACTCATTATCGTTCTCCTAAATCTTCCCCTCCACTCCTATCTTCACAATCTTTGTGCAGGATAATTCTGTTCATCCAAGCCCTCAGGCTTGTAACCTAGGAGTTATCCAGGATTCCTTGCATATATATATTCCTTTCTACTCCTCTATAACCAGAATTTATTTGTTCACACATCATTTCCCTCATCGTATTGTTTCCTAGGCCTATTGATTTCACCTTTGCAACATCCCACAAATTCACTTCCTTCTCTTCTGTGACACTCTAGTGTAGACCTTCCTCACCTCACGCCTGAATTACTGCAATAACCTGCTTGTAGGAATGCCCATCTCCCATCTTTTCCTACTCCAATCCATTCTCCATTTAGCAACTAACTAATAGGATTTTTTTAAAATGTAAATTTGATCATATCCCTCCCCCACTGAATAAACTCATTGGCTTCATATTGCTGCAGAAGCAAATAAAAAATGCTTTTCTTGGCATTCCAAGCCCTTCATAATCTAGCCCCTTCTTACCTTTCTACTTACACCTTACTCCCCAATATGTATTCTCTATCCAATGACATTGGCCTCCTGGCTGTTTCATGAACAAAACACTGCTCTGTACATTCCCTCTGGCTGTCCCCCATGCCTGGAATGCTCTCCCTCCTCCATTCCAAATCTTTACCTCCCTGGCTTCCTTTGAGTCCCAACTAAGGGACTAAGGAAGCCTTTTCCAACCCTACTTAATTCCAATACTTTTCCTACATCAATAATTCCTCTATTCTTCATATATAAAAATTGCCTTGAATACATTTGTTTGCATATCATCTCTTTTATTGGATTGTAAGCTGCTTGCGGTTGGGACCATTTTCAGTCTCTTTTTTATACCCAAGCATTTAGCACAGCGAATGGCATATGGTAGGTGCTTAATAAACACTTATTGAATTGTACCATCATTTCATATTTGCTAATATTTTTTAAGGGAATGTAATAGCCAAGACTTACATTTGGGCCTCTTTTAATTTCCAGTTTTTCATCACTGAAAATATATTTGAATAGGCTAAATGAAAGATATTCTAATCACATTAAGTATCCTTATCACTATCCTTTTTTTAATCAATGTTGATTTATTATAAATCATTACTGATTAATAATTTTGATATATTGTACCTATCAGTCAAGTCACTTTCTATCAATGAAAATAATTAATTTCATGTTAACAAATATTGCTCAGTGTTTGTCTCATACTTTTTTACTTTATTCTTAAAGTATTTATGCTATACATATTTGTCTTCTTAATAACAACTTATTATTTATAATAATAAATAAGCATTTTTATTTTTTATTCCTTTTTTCCAACATACCTTTCACTATCTTCATTGATGTTGATCTTCATAGTGGTCATCCAATATCAAAGTGTATGTCTACTTGTTTAAAAGATCTTGAGTATCTAGAAGTTTATTTTTTCTCTTTCAACCTCAGCAACAGATGATAATGATATGTAAACTTATTGAGTATGACATGAGATGATATTTCTTCTTGCTACTGAGTTTGCCCTTTCTAGGGGAACATCATTTCATGAGGCTCCAACTTCCTTTTGTCTTTTGTTTCACTTATTGGGAGAATCATTATTGATGTGGTTAATCTCTTCTAATAACATGGCATTGTCACTGCACAAAGATCTCATATTCAGAGTTCCAACTGAAATCTAACACTAGATTTAATGTCAGAGAATCTGGGATTGAAGAATCATTGTTATTGGTTCATTATTTCTAAAATAAGGATGATGTCAAAGATTCTAGCTTTATGATACCACAATCCTATGAATAGCTAATGTTCAAATCACCACTTTTTGCAAATAATATAGTGGTACATATAAAAAACATTAGGAAGTCAACAAAAATAACTAAAACACTAATGTAAGCAAAACTGTTGTATATAAAATATATTCACAAATCATCAACATTTCTATATAATGCCAGTAAAATTCAGTAGAGAGAAATAGAGAAATTGAAATTTCTACAGGATAAATAAAGTACCTGGGAGTCTACATGCCAAGATACACAAAAGAACTATTCATATAAATGTATGTATATATTTGTATGTGTATTTCTGTACAAATATATGTTTATGTGTATATACATACATACACACACACACACACACACACACACACACACACACACATATATATATATATATGCACACAAGTATTTCTATTTATAGGAATATTGCCCTAAATGCAATAATTAGAAAAAATATCAGGTTGTTAATAGATCAGAGGAGCCAATGTAATACAAAGGACAGCACTGTCTAAATCAATATACTTAATGCCATAGCAGTCAAATTACCAAAGGATCACTTTAATAGAAGTAGGAAAAAAAATAAAATTCATATCTAGGTTTAAAGGCTCAAGAGTCTTAAGAGAAATAATGAAAAGAGGAAGGGATGAAGAGGTTCTAGCAGGCCATATCTCAAACTATACTACAAACCGGACATTCTCAAAACAATCTGATGATATAAAAGAGGGAGAGGAGGAGAGAGAGAAAGGGAGAGGGAAAGAGACAGAGACAGAAATAAAGATCAGTAGAACAGATTTTGGGCACAACATACAGAAGCAGATTTATCTAGTACTCTTGTAGTTGATAAACACAAAGATGCCAGGTACTGATATAAGGACTCATTATTTGACAAAAATTATTGTGGAAAATATTGAATAGCAATATGGAAGACATTAACTTTACATCATCATCCCATACATTACACGAAAATAAGGTGCAAAAGTTTAAAAGTTTTGCAATAAAAAAATCTAATAAAGCTAAGATCACAAGGGAAACAATTAACTGAGCAGCAGTTAACAATTATTTTTCTAGCAAATTTCTCTGATAAAGATTTCATTTCCAAGATATATAAGGAACTGATTCAATTTTTTTTAAAGAGCCTTTCCACAACTGATAAATGGTTTAAGATTATGAACAGGCAGTATTCAAGATAGGAAACACAGGCTTTCTATTGTCATATGAATACTGCTCCAAAGCACTACTAATTAGACAAAAACAAATTAAAGTGGTTTTGAGATTTCATGTCATAGTCATCAGAGTGGCAAAGATGACAAAAAAGACAATGACAGATTTTGGAAAGACTATGGGAAATAGGCACATCAATGGCATTAGTAGATTTATGGATAAATAAACCATTCTGGAAAGCAATTTGGAGTTATATCCAAAAAGTTACTAAATATTAAATTCCCTTTGGCTCAGCTCTCTTTGTAAATAGATAAATGAAGAGACAAACAGATAGATAGATATGTACAGATATATTTGTAGCATTTTTTTGTGGTAGCCAAAAAACAATGATTAAAAACTAAAGGAAGCCCCATCAGTTAAGAAATGGATGAATAGAATATGATGAAATATCATTGTGTTAAAAGAAATGATAAAATAGATTATTTCTAAGAGAAATGGTAAGAATTATACAAATTAATAAGAATGGAGTAAGAAAAATCAGATGAACAGTTTTTGAACTGTAACATCAATATTCTAAAAAATGAATAATTCCAAAAACTTTTACAAACTTATTAAGAATGAAATGAGCAGAACCAAGAGAACAATTACTATAATCATTATATTTCAATAATCTTTCCTTCCTTTAAATCCAGATTACCTTTTTTTATTCACTTACTGAACACTGATTAGTATTCCATATAACTATAGCTTAAGGTTGTTTATATGCCATCTCCCTCCCTCAATGAATTGTTAAATTCACAGAACCTAGCAGAGAGGGCTATATGTAGTATATAGTAAATATTGGAGAGGGAAAAAAAAGGAGAAGGGAAGAGGAGAAGAAGCAGGGAGAAATACCACATAATGAGAATTGTAACTAAGGTAAGAATCCAAAATGAGGTAAAATTAGATGTTAGTTTTAAAACAGTTATCCCTTCTCCATCATATAGGATATTGTTAGATGCCCCTAAGGGTAAAAACAGTCCTAATTTACATTTTCCTGAGAAGACTAAAAAGGTACAAGAAAAGGGCAAGTGTTTCAACATGTGCAGAGTAATTTAATATTTTAAACATCTAAAATTGGCTTAAAAGGTAGAATATCTGACTTAACATTTCTAAATACTCAGAAAGATCCTAAAATAATTCCTCATTAATCTCTCTGGAGAGTCTTCCCCCAAGTTTAAAGCTAGTTTGCATTTAAAATCTTAGTGATTTTAGGCTTAAAGTCTATGCACAGCAATATGAATCACACCTGCCTTTACACATCTCTGCTCATGGAAGTGTGAATGCAAATTACAAGAATGGGAAAATTATAAGCAATTTACATTTGTTGTAGTCTTGTTTCTATGGCAGTAGGAGTAGATGACCACAATCTGTAGCCCTGGTAACTGGAAATGCACATGAAATCATAAGGGCTGCCCTTACAGAATGCTTCTTTTCAGCTCTTAGTGAGAGAATAGGAAAGAAAATGAAATCAACTTTTAAAAAGCCTCAATGATATAAGAAGATCTGATCACTTTAAATAAGAAATAATCATCATTAACACATTTCTCCTAAAGGCCTTCATGGCTCTCTTTACTGCTGAAATAAAAATCAAAGTCTTTCTTTCCCCCTTCTTTAAATGAAATCTTAAAACATATTCACTATAAGAAAATTAAAAAGAAAATAACCACTCTTAATATTTTCTAAATGAGAGCAAGGAAAGGAAAGGAAAATAGCTCTGTACTGTAACATTATTTTAAACAGATATCTTAGTCATTTGATTTAAAATATTCCAAATGTGATAGGACATTGTTGTTCTAAACATTTTTTCCACCCAACACCTATTTTTAAAAGGAGCTAATTTTCAAAAGAGTGCAGACAATCAAGCTGTGGTGTCTGCTTCCATCATATAAATGTCTTAGAGGGTTTATTTTAATGACTTAATATATTTTCAGCCTTGCTCCCTGGGGATGAATGTCCATTTTATAAAGCTGTCTTACAATGGACATACTTACTGGCAGCCTGAGAAAAGACATAAAGGATTAAATGGTCATAAAAAATTAACCAGTCTCACATCCCCTCAGGTGTTCTTCTAGAAAAGGGTTAAGGAAAATCCTTAAACGATTCTGTGAAAACCTGTATTACTTACTATTGCCTGGGCTATGACTAAAGGACCTTTGTTCCAATGATTTGAATTCCACAGTTTACAAAAAGGGTATGAATAGGCACATCCTGGGAACAGAATCAAGTGTAAGGTGAAAATGTTTCCAGAATGGGGCTTCTAACATAAGATACTGGAAGCAAATATTCAATCACTGTAAACCAGGGCTTTTGAAACTATGAAGTAATGACCTTTTTAGAAAAAAAAATCTCAATTATTATCCCCTTTTCATTCAACATATCTATATAGATGTTAACTTAGTTTATGATTTATATAAATGAACTTTTGTTTATTATAATTTTATAACACAAAAATGTCTTAAAAAGTAATTTCAAACACCCACTGCAGTATATTCACTGACATAAAGCCA
Source organism: Antechinus flavipes (assembly GCF_016432865.1). Classification (NCBI taxonomy): domain Eukaryota; kingdom Metazoa; phylum Chordata; class Mammalia; order Dasyuromorphia; family Dasyuridae; genus Antechinus; species Antechinus flavipes. The sequence goes on along the minus strand of NC_067400.1, from coordinate 109,624,207 downwards.
TAGATTTAGAGTAGGAAGAGACTTTCAAGACTATCTATTCTAATATTTTTTATTATTTTACATTTGAAGAAAGTAAGATGCAGAAAGATTAAAGACACAAGATCACCCAACTAGGAATTCACAAAGACTGGATTTGAACATAAGTCCTCTGACTCTAAATCCAGCACTAATTTTCTAATATTTTCCAAAGTAAAGGGGAAAAAATACGAAAACTAATACTGGTATAATAGATAGTATACTGAGCCGGAAGCCAAAAAGTCACTTTCATTAGTTCAAGTCTTTACTCAAACACTATTTTGTGACCCTGGACAAATTATGTAATTCTGTTTGCCTCAGTTTCTTCATTTGTAAACTAAATTGGAGGAGGAAATGGTAAATTAGTATCTTTGCCAAGAGAACCCTAAATAATGTCACCAAGAGTCAGACAAAGGAAAAAATGACAGAACAACACAACAAAAACACACCTGCATGTTATTTTTCTACTTAACAATCCTCCCCATCACACAAAAGAAAAAAAAATATCTCCAAGATCCCTTGTCTTGAGACCTGGGGTTAGAAAGAGGATGTAGGATGTCTATACCCTCCCAAGTGGCAGATAGACTAGAGCCAAAGTAGCCCAGGACTATCATATATTAGATTGTCCCTGAAGAGGTCCATGGTCAGCTTCACTGGGCACTGTGTACATAGGATGATTCCAGTGTATCTCATAGCGATGACAGGGGAGAGTCATCTGGCTAACACAGAAGCCATTCTCACAGGGGTCCTCAAACTAGGGCCGTGGGCCAGACGTGGCAGCTAAGGTCGATTATCCCCCTCACCCAGGGCTATGAAGTTTCTTTATTTAAAGGCCCACAAAACAAAAGTTTTTCATTTTTACTATAGTCCAGCCCTCCAACAGTCTAAGGGATAGTGAACTGGTCCCCTATTTAAAAAGTTTGAGGACCCCTAGGATGTCCTTGGCCCCACAGAGTAAGGAATTAAGGGATGACTATCCTTATCATCTGCTCCAAATCTTACCAGAGAACAAATTCTCCATCTGGCTTTCACTTTAGTTGACTAATTTGTACTTTATTTTCATTGGGGGGAAAAAGTACATGAATTTATATGAGAATTGTACTGGAAAACATACAATGATATTGGCTATTCCTTTGAGTTTTTTGTTTTTGTTTTTTTCTGAGGGGGGACTCCCATTCCAGTTTAGAAAGCTTAGTTATATATTGATGGGGTAAAGGATTTGGGTGGTATCCAAACTTAGCCTGAGTAAAGCTTAAAACTGAGCAGACATTTCCTAAGGTCTAAACAGACTGCATGAATGAATAATATTCTGCTACATATTTATTCACATTTAGATTAAGATATCCTGTTCTGCTATGCCCAAAACGTTCTAAAACTGCATACTCTTTGATCCAATAATGTCACTACTGGTTCTATATCTCTAATTTCAATAATGATGTGTAGCAGGAATGCAGAGACCAGGAGAGAGGTAGAGAGAGAGATGAGAGAACAGTCTGTGAATGGACTAGAACACAATACAACATTCATATTAAAGTCACAGTATCATATAAGCAAGGTGCATGACACTTCAAGACAATTATAATAGTAATATCAAACAGATCACCATAATAGATATAATAATGATGCAAAAGTTTGAAATATTGCAAGAATTACCAAAACATGAGACAGAAACTTGATTTAACTATGTACTGTTGGAAAAAATGGCACTAATAGGCTTGTTCAATGCAGGGTCACTACAAGCCTTCAATTTGTTTTTCATTTCTTTAATGCAAGAAAACAAAGAGAAATAAAATGGGGTATACCTATACCTGGATGCAAAAATATTAACTTCCTGAGTAAAATGCAAGATAATGATATTGTTCCAAAAAAAGATTTGGGGGTCTTAATGTACTACAAGCTTAATGAGTCAACAGTGTAATGTAGTAGCCACAAAATCTAATTTCATATTAGATTGCATTGAAAGACACATTATTCCTAGGAATAGGGAGATCCCACAGAATTGTTCTCCACAGCAAAATATTTATTATGCTCATTTCTAGGCATCCCAATTTAAGAAAATCACTAATAATTATGTTCATTTCTAGGCATCACAATTTAAGAAAATACCTAATAAACTTGAATGAAGGGCATTGAGCTTATGCCATATAAAGATTTGATAAAGGAACTGGCATGTTTAGCCTGAAGACGAGAAGATTTAGAGAGGATGTGATAGTTCTCTTCAATTATTTGAAGGGCTGTCATATGGAAGAGGGATTCCGTTTGTTCTCTCTGGCCCCAGAGGACAAAGTGAGAAGTAAAGGATGAAAGGTACAAAGACATAAATTTTGGCTTAATGTCAGGAAAACCTTCTTAACAATTACAGTTTTCCAAAACCTGAGTTGGGCTACCTGAAAGAATGATTCCCACCCTCTTTCCCACTCTCATCCCCTACTCCCACTCCTCCATAAACACACCTTGGAAGTCCTTAAACAGAGCTAACTGAGTATATATTATAACTGAATTTCTTTTGTGTATGGATTGGATTATATAGCTGCTGAGGTCCCTTCCAAGTCTCAAATCTTAAGCTTCTGTAGTAAACGAGTGTAGTCCTCCAAATTAGTCATTTTTAAAGGGCTGAAATAGGAAGGAAAGATAAATTTGGAAATAATGTGAATGTAAAAACAAAAAGATATCAATAATTATTGAGTTGTTAGGAACAGAAATTTGGATATGACTAAAAATCAGAAAAATTGGAGAGAACAATGGCCAAGGGGAATGCTCTTGAAAAAAGGAAATCAGGACTTTGGACTACCATTATTAAAGCTATGATAGGCTCCAGATGGTGGAGCAATTCCCAACAAACCAGAAGAACACTTGAGGATTATTTTTTTTCCTCCTATCTTATAGGCTGTGATTTCCCTCATAAACAGAGAACTGTCAAAAGCTTTTTTCTTCTCCTCAGCAAAGAAACTGTGTTTAAAGACAGTTACACTGTGGAATCAGAGAACAAAGGAAGAAACAGCAGGAAGAGAGACAGACAGACAGACAACCTGCCTCCTCCAAATATGCCCCTTTCCCAGTAACAGGTAGTTAACAGCAGATAGAAACTCAACTTACTGGTGAAAGAAGTACTCACACACACACACAGACTCACATTTATATTGTGGCATCCTTCAAACTGATAGCTGCTCTTTGAGAGACTTTTTGTTTGGGGGATGTTTTTTCCATTCTTCCAGTAAATTTTTCTTCTTGGACACTGCAAACTGCATGGCTACAGACACCACAACTTCTTGCTCAGCTAACTTATGGTGGTCAAGCAGGTTTCTGGATTCTCAAAGGCAGTAGATTCTCAACTAACAGTAGAGAAATTACTGCAAAGCTGGACAGACAGTTGATAAACTCACACACTTATATGACTGAAATCTGAAAATCAGTCTGTTTAAAGAGGCTCATTACTTGGTGGGCTACAGTGTAATGAATTTGACAGTAATCACAACTCTCAGAAAATGTGTACTAAGTTGTAAAAGAGTTATGAGTTTTTGTGGAGGAACACAACTCCTGAGGCAGCTTGATGAGATCCCTTGATGTGGTAAAGGGACAGAATTAAGATGTAATTTTGACTACTATCTCAGACACTTACTACTGTGGGAACCCTGGAAAAGCCATTTAACCACTTTTAGCCTCAGTTTCCTCATCTATAAAATGAGGGGCTTGGACTAAATGGCTTAAAATATTCTATCCAGCTCAAAATTTATCATATCAATCCAATCTGAGAGAAATAGTTCACTTAATTTACTTAACTCACAGAGCTGTTAGCATTATGTGAGCATACATTCAATATACTAATGTAGTGCAATGATTTTAACAATTTTTCTGAAGAAGACATTCAAAACAGAAAAAGAAAGAATGGAGTAATAAACAAAGGGGGAGGGGAGGGAGGAAAGTAAGAAAAAAGGGAAGGAGGAAGGGATGAAGGAAAGAAGAAGGGAGAGAGAGAAGGAAAGAAAGAGGGAAGGAAAGAAGAAAAAAAGTAAGGATGGAAGTAAAGAAGGGAAGAAAGAGAGAAAGAAGGAAAGAAGGGAAAAAAGAAGTCAGTAAAGAAGGAAGGTAGGAAAAAAGGAAAGAAGGAAAAGAAAAAGAAGTTCCCTAAAAGATTCCTTAGTCTTTCATGCCATAAGAATTACTAATTACAATGATTACAATAATTACAAACAATAACAAAATGGTTATAATTATTACAAAAACTATACACAATATGTAAATGACTGCATGTCTACAAGATATATATATAGAGAGAGAGAGAGAGAAATGTACATTTATGTAAATTTGACATATAAATAAAGCCAACAAGCAACTTGAATTTAAGATTACCAACAAGAACACATGGCTAACTATCTTCTCTACTACCATTTATCATTTCTCCTCTCTTACATTCAATCTCTCTTCTACTGGCTCCATTCCTTCTGACTACAAGTTCTTTGTGCCCTAAAAGGACTCTTCTCTGTTCTCTTAAGTGCATTCTCTCTTTTTTAAAAATGTTATAATTTCATTGATTTCTCTATATAATCACTCCTTAAACCCTTGCAATGTGGTTTCAATTCTTACAGTTCCACTGATACTGCTCTTTGGAGCTGGAGAAATATAAATGATTCTATCTACCTATCTAGATATATCTATATCTATCTATATATATATCTATATCTATCTTTCTATATATATGGCAGAAAGCAAAAGGCCTAGAAACAAGATGACCTGACTTCAAATAGCTCCTTAGACACTTATTAAGTATATAACCCTAGACAAGTAATTTAATCTTGTTTATCTCAGTTTCCTCATGTATAAAATGAAGTGGAGAACAAAATGGCAAATGATTCTAGAAACTTTGACAAGAAAATCAAAAATGGGATCATGAAGAGTTAGAAATGATATATACTAAAATATACTTAAATCACTAGAGAAGGTCATATCTTAATATATTTATATTTAAATATGTATTTATGTTTATATTTTATGTATAGTGTGTATGTTTATCCATATACACATTGATTCACTGAATAGCTAATCACATTGAGATACTATGTATTATTCATCCACTTTGTATTTCATCATGTACAGTCAGACCATCGCTTTCCCATTAGTATAAATTTCACTGAAAAAGTTTTGCAAAATTTAACCATGAAGATTTTAAGATGACTTTATAAAAGGTATTTTCCATGATCCTAACAAATGCCTCATATAACTATATATCAATATATTCATATTGTGAATGTCCATGTCATCACACAGTGAATTCTCAGTAGAACATTGAACCAAATTATCTTCATAGTCAAAACTGTAATAGGATAAAATAACTGAATGTATATGCAGGTGACATACCCCCTCTTTTTGTGGTTAGCCATATAGAAATACAAAAAATTCTGAAAGATGAAGCACTAAAATAATCATTATGTAATTTCTTCAGCATAGCTTTAAATTTTTATTCCTGCAGAAGGTTGTGGTCTTTATTCAGGGTCATAAAGCTAGATCTTGATTTAGAGAAAAATAAAAAATAAAAAAAAATCCTCCCTAGCTCATCTTCTTTTCTTCCAGGTCTAGGTTATTTGATTTTCTCTCAAAATATAACCCATCGTTCGCACAATGTAGACCCAGAGCTTTTTCTATTTAAATCAACCTTTCTTAAAAGCAACAGTGAAAGATAAATGGTGTGTGTGTGTGTGTGTGTGTGTGTGTGTGTGTGTGTGTGTGTGTGTTTAAGGCACTTAGATGGCCAAATAAAGTCCTAGACTTTAAGTCAGAAAGATTGGAATACCTTCCTGAGATACTTATTATTTAACTTCTCAATCTCAATTTCATCTGTGAAAAGGGCCTAATTATAGCAACAAAGTGGCAGAATTGTTAAGAGGATAAAATTAAATAATAAATGTAAGGAATCCAAAATTCCACATAAACGGTAGGAACTGTAATTGTTTCTCTAATTTTTAATTTTTTTTCAGATATTGAGCCAATCACCTGATAAAGTGATTTTAAAAAAAATAGTCTCTAATGCAATAATATGAGCGAATGGCTATTACCTCTGTTTTTCTCCTCAGGATAATCACTTGAGGATAAGACTTCTTTTAAAAATTTAAGGATCATTGCTTGGTAAGAAAACAAATACTGATATTTATATAACATCTTTTAAAACTCAACAGCAGTTCTGCTTCTATACACATGTATCTTTTAGTCAATATTCTTTTTTCTCTACTAATGCTAAAGCAAATCATCCCCTTTCCTATGTCCACCCCATTTAAAATTTCGAAATCCCCATGTTAATGGAGTTTTTGGTTAAAAAGAAAGTTGTTTTTCTATTAACTTAATTCAAACCATGAACAAAATAAGCCTATAAGCTCATTTTGCTTAAAGAAATTTTACTAGTAATTACTAGCAAATCACTAGAACTAGTTAAAAAAAAAAAAAAACTACTAACAAATGCCTGTATTGTGTGAATTCTGTTTGGCTCATAGCTAGTTAATGCCAATAAATAAGCCAGCACACAAACTGCAGTTTATTAATTCAAGAGTATGATGTGCAATTCTGATGGACATGGCTCTCATTAAAAATGAGAGGATTCAGTCCAGGTCCAATGGTCTTGTGATGAAGAAAGCCATCTGCATAAAGAGAGAGGACAGTGGGAACAATGTGGACCACAACACAATATTTTTACTCTTTTTGTTTGTTTGCATTTTTTTCTCATTTTTTTTCCCTTTTTGGTCTGATTTTTCTTGTGCAGCATAATATTTGTGAAAATGTTTATAGAAGATAATTAAAAATTATCCATGTATATATTTTGAAAATAAAAAGCTCTAATTTAAAAAAAAAGAGTATGATGTGTACCATCCATAGGTAAGGTAGATAAGATGTATTTTTAATAGTCAGCAGATTATATTTGCAGATTTTTCCCTCCAAATCTATCGTGATCTACTAAGAGCATACAAAGAAAAGATGTAGCTTGATCACAATAGGCAGAACCACTCCCATATCTGGACGTGGGCACATGGATATGGTTGAAACCTGGGGTCGAGGAGGGACTGTTTCTAAAAAAGAAGGGTCAGGATCCCTTATTTCATTGTCTCTGGTTCTCTAATTTCCTTCAGTGTGAGTCCCAGAGGAAATTAATTAAAAGTTAGATTTTGGTTCATGTCTAAAGTCTTCCCAAAGGGAGATGTATAAAAGAATAGCACTGTGTTCCAGGTATGATGTAAATTAAGTATAGGACAAGTATTGATTACCTATTAAAAAAAAAGAATGGTAAAACACATCAAAAACACAATCTGATTTTTTTTTAATCTTTAAGCAGCTACAGTATCTCAACTGTCATATTCTCTGAGGAGGTTGAGACTTATATATTAAAACATGATGCAGTTTGAATATTACAATTCACTTTGGCTTTGTAGTCTTCAAACAGTTGCAATTCCCTCCTGGTCCTGGTCTTTGGGAAAGGTGGACCAGTGTTTGAGCTTATCCTCTTGTTAGCCATTAACATTGCTAAGAACTTCGTAAATATTGAAGAGGTCACTGCAGCTTCCTATAACTGAGAAACCAAAACCTACTACTCTCTCCAACTCACTAGTAAGTCAGAAACATCTATCACTGGACTTCTGTCTTAATTTACATTTAGGGAAGGAAATACAAAGCAAAAGAGGTAACCAGGTGCCCAAAGGATCCTCTGTTTTGGCTTAACCTCTGTTTTATTTGTAGAATACTGACAAATTCTATGCTGCATCTCTGATCCTCCAAAAGAAAAAGTTACTTGCTACTATGAGGTGTCAAAGCAAAAGAAAACTGAAAATGGAATTATTCTCCTTTTCAGGTTCAATGAATATGTCACTCTTCCTCCCTTATGGGTCATTAAAATCTAATATAAATGCCCCTCTCCCTCCAACCTGTCCTACTATCTCCACCTCCTACAGGGTGGAAGATTAAGGGACCACCTAGGATTTACATCATCCCAAAATGATAAATTCTTCAGAGCCCATATTTCCTGAGGAGTGGCCAGAGCAACTCAGCTCATATTTTATGGAGTACAGCCTCCCATCATTTGTAGTATTTTGGTCAGAACCTATAGTAGAATAGGGAAACATACAAACATGCATACATATACAACCATACACAGAAACACACTTTTTATATAGTCTTGCTTAGGTTAAATAGCCAAAAAAAAAAATCCCTTGTAACTTATTAACTGTTTTTTATTTTAAATGACAATAATCCTGTTATCAGTTTTCCTACATGTTAACAAAAGTTATGAATTCATAGAAATTAAAATAAGTCTGAGGTAACACTTCATACCTCTCAGATTGGCTAAAATAACAAGAAAACATAATGATAAATGTTGGAGGGGATGTGGGAAAACTGGGACAATAATGTATATTGTTGGTGGAATTGTGAACTGATCCAACCATACAGGAGAACAATTTGAATCTATGCCCAAAAGGCTATAAAATTGTGAATACTCTGGTCCAGCAGTGTCATTACTGGGTCTTTATCTCAAAGAGATCATAGCAAGGTAAAAGGACCCATATGTGCAAAAACCGTTTCTAGCAGCAATTTTTGTGATAGCAAAAAACTGGAAATTAAGTGGATGTACATTACTTGGGGAATGACAGAATAAATTATGGTATACAATATATGGTAATAAAATATTATTGTTCTATTAGAAAGGATGAAAAAAAAAAAGAAATGATGAGCAGGCTGATTTCAGAAAAGCTTAGAAACAATTACATGAACTAATGCTGGTGAAATGAGCAGAACCAGGAGAACATTGTTAACAGTAACAATAAGTTTATATAGTCATCAACTATAACAGCCTTAGTTTGCTTTTTTCAGTAATACAGAGATCTAAGATAATTTTAATAGATTTGGGATGGAAAATGACATCCACATGCAGAGAAAGAATTATGAAGACTGAATGTGGATCAAAGCATACTATTCTTATTTTTTGTTGTTTATTTTGTCTTTCTCATGGCTTTTCCCTTTTGTTTTGATTTTTCCTTCACAATATGACTAATACAGAAAAATTTTAAATGATTGTACATGTATAATCTATATCACATTGCTTGCTGTCTTGGGAAGGGAGAAAGGAAGAAGATAGAGAGAAAAATATTTAGAATTTAAAATCTTAAAAATGTTAATTGTAGCGGGCCAGGCTGCACATATTTAATGTGATGTAGGAAGGTAATCATATGGGAGGATTTAAGGGCTGAGGGAGGGACACAGAGCTTTCTCACCCACAGCTCTCAGCCAGAGAAGACTTCAGGCTCCAGACTCGAGTCCAGACTCCATCTTTGACCTGCCACATGGTGGCTCTCCATTGCCTGATCCCGAAGTCCTCCAGAGAGCTAGCCTGGACATTCTGGCACCCAGAAGGAAGGTGAAAACACCAAAAGGAAATGGGGAGTCAAACCAGATATTGTTAGCAGGTTTCCTCTGGGCTGGAATTGAAATAGGTATACATAAATCCATCAGCATGGGAGGTATTACACAAGCATATAGTAATATAACTCAGGCTAGTAGTGATGTAACAAACAACATGGATCAACAAAAGGAATTATACATGTAAATAGTGATGTAACAAATGGTATGAATCAGCATGAGAGGAATCACATAGGCAAGGAGTGATATAACAAACAGTATGAATCAACATAATGATATGGGGTAGTGTTGAAAACTATCTTCACAAGTAATTAGAAAAAAAACTAAGTGAAAAAAAAATTTGTTATGAGTTACAGATGAAGTGTAAAATCTTTTTTAAAAAAATATTTTCTTCCATCATTGACCTACAAATAGATAAAATCATCTCTTACACATGTAGGTTAATGTAAAGTTAAAGTGTGTTTCACCTCTGATCTCTTAAGCCTCACAAAATATACAATTTGTATTAAGGAAAACTAGTGGGACCCCTATTCTATATATATCAAAAGAGCAGTGACCCAACTGTGTGACCTCCATGGTCTTCAGAATTTCCATGCCAGCTGTTAGTACTTATTCTCATACAATTAGCAGTGAGCTCAAAACTTAAATGCTATATGAATATTAATATAACTATAGTGAACCAGATGAATAAAGGGGGAAGACTAAAGGAAGGCACACCAGTTAGAATTCTATTGTCAGAGATTTAGGTGTAAAGTAGTAAGGAGTTAACCTCAAGTAGTAGCAATGGGAATGTAAAGAAAAATAATCCAAGCCATAGAGAAATAATTGAACAGACTTAATGACTGATTGAATATTGGATATGAGGAAAAGGAAAAATTCAAATGCAATTCGAAGGTCATGAGCAGAAGTACTCACCTCTGTGTCGGTATCAGAAATTTAGAAAGTAGAAGCTGATTTTGATGTTATTGGCAAGATAGCTAGTGTAATCAATTGGAACTGCTGGGAGCATTCAAAGGAGAGAGCTAAAGGAGACAGTTAACAAATCAAATGCTAACTAGAAACTAAACAAGTGAGAGGTGATTTTTAAGCCATTGCATTTGAAGATTGGCAATCCAGTAGGAGCAAAGTAAATAAAGTGATGGCTTCCAAGCTAGAAGACCCGGATTCAAGTCTTGTTACTCACATATACTGTGTTATCTTGCTAAATTATTTAATCACTGAATGCTCTAAAAATGTAGGTTGCAAAGAAGTTACTGACTTGCAGTGGTATAGGGAATTTCTTCATCTAGGAGTTCACTGCAGCAAAGATAAAATAAGTTTAATCTACGTCTGTATCTTCTATATCTTTCAGATATACATAAGTGTGTGTACATGTGTTTGTGATATTAAACTGAGTACTTCAAATGATAAGTTAGACCAAGAATTTGTAAATACTGTTGAGTTCTTTTAGTATTTCCAAGATACTCATTGATGCAAAAGCCCATCCCTTCCATAATTACATTCTCTTGCTAATGGTATATGGCTTCAAATCATGAAAGATCACAATGGGGAGAATCAACATTGTGAATAATTCACTGGCAAAGGAAATATGCAAATAGATATAAATAGGCTAAGGCTTATTATAAAAATATTATTAATATGAAAGTGGAATTGGAGGACATATATGCCTGAAAAAAATAGATGGTTCAGTTACATATCTAGAATGAAAGAAAAAAGCCAGTCTGGTTCCTTGGTATCAACTGAAGTACTGAAAACTAGGAAAGGCTGTGTGTGTATATGTATGAGAGACAGAGACAGAGACAGAGATAGAGACAGAAAGACATCCTTTAAAGAGGCTCTGTGTAAACATAGGGATAATAAATGTAGGGGAGAAAATTTCGTTGAAGAACAATTATCTAAATGTGTCAAGGGAATACTTCTAACCAATGAAATTGTCCAGAATATCAAAATAATCAGAGTGAAATTCTACTATAAGGTTATCTTAGATGGAGTTTTATTTTGGGTATAGAGAATGCATTTCTTTCATTAACTTATATAAAGCCAAAAATATATGTAAATCACTCAACTCATCCTTAAAATTGAGTTCCTTGAGAAAACACATTGCTTTTTATTTTCATTTTCTTAACACAACACAAAGCCAGCCTATAGTAGGTCTTTAATAAATCAGAGATGGATCGATTTGATTGCAGAATCTTTTGTTTTTAGTAAAATAATGTTTTTCATTTTATTTCAATTTCATTTAATTAGGGTCAATTGATGTCCATGAATTCTTTAAAAATTCTTTAAATTTTTTTTCTTTCTTTCTTTCTTTAAAAAAGAATTCTGTTTCTATTCATATTGAAATATGACCTATTAAAATCCATAAACATAAACACCTGAAGGTACAGAACATAATTACTTAATAATTAATCACTTCACACCCAACTGGTTTGTTATACTTTATTTCCTATCTCTATCAGGAGAAACTCAGAAGGAGATTTTCATGTTCTTGCACAATAGATTAAAAAATGTTTAAACACGATAAATGTGTAAATAATTTTGAAAAGAATGATGCATATGGCAGAAATGGTAACTTGCAGGCTGAGTAGGTGGACCTTTTTGCATATTTAAATATTTATAATGCTATAAAGATAATTATATAAGAAATTGTTATTTAATTGAAATGGTTTTTTAAATACCCCCAAACTTGATGATTTTTAATCTTATAACAAGAATAAAACAATGAATATGCTGACAGTGAGTATATATTTTAAAAGTAAGTTTTAAATATGACCCAAACTAATTAACAAAAGGGATGAGAAAACAACCACATATACACTTTAGGGCAGGGGTTCTTAACCTGAGGTCCATGAGCATTTAAAAATATATGTATAATTTGATAACTATGTTTTCAGATATTTTGTTTCCTTTTTAATTATTTAACGAATTTTATCTTGAGCATTTCAATACATTATTCTGAGAAGAGGCCTATAGGTTTCATCAGACTGACAATGTGAAAGATTGTGCCTCCAATGTAAAGAAAACACAAAGTGGCCAGATTCACACCTTCCAGCAGCTAGCACAGTACTCCAGGCAGCAACACAGTTATCAAAATACACATGCATTTAAATGTTCATAGACCACAGATTAAGAACCCTTACCCTAAAATGAAAACTGAGATTATTTGCCTGGATCTCTGTTCTTGCACTTCAGTCACAGCGATCATTCTCTCAAGTCCTCTCGGCTGGTTTTAAGCATCTGGCAAGCAGGGTATGCTGCTTCTGTTCTCCATCAAGTACTAGACAGCCCTGTGATCATCTCTGCATGGTTCCTCTCTGCCCTCCAGGCCAGAAGTCTCTATCACATTCTTGGTAAAAATTACCTACAGCCAAAGAAGCAGTACTCTGCATTTTCTCATCAAGTCCTCCCTCCTCTCAGATGGAACAAAAATTTTGCGACATGTCCTAGGGACTTGGATAATACTTCTCTATAGTCTTACCCATCTCTTGGATTCTATGTGAAGTGTGCCCAAATGGGCCCAAAATCTTTCTTACAATCCCATGCTATTTACATGTTTGTTTGAGGGTAATTATATTTTAAATTTCAATTTGATAGATTTTCATGTTTGTATAGAGTTAGAATTTTCCCTTAGTGTCTCCATTCAATTTTTTATTTACATTTTTCCCCTGAGGCAATTGGGGTTAAGTGACTTGCCCAAGGTCACACAGCTAGGAAGTATTAAGTATCTGAGGACAGATTTGAACACAGGTCCTCTCGACTTTAGGCTGGTACTTTATCCACTGCACCACCTAACTGCCCCTCCATTTAATTTTTCAACAAAATTTCTATTTATTCAGTAGGGTCTAGGTAGACAATTTTATCATCAAAATTTTAACATCCTAAAATGGACTAAATGGACTTTTTTTAATTAGAAAATTTGACAGAGAATAAATAAGAGGGTTTTTTGTTTGTTTATATTTTAGGAAAACAAGCAATATACCTGTCTTAGTCTATATAGTACCACCAAAATAGAATAATATAGCTTATAAATAACTTACATTAACTTTTGTAGGAATTCCACATCTATCTAAATAATACAAAGGTAGATTTTAGTTGATTTGCTACATGCATATTTCAGAGAGGTATGAGTGGAAGATTTCTGTGAAACAACATTAAAATAAATTATAAACTTCAGGGAAGTAGCTGGAAGCATTGATAGTCCTTAGTTCAAGATATTAATCTACTGACAAACATTTGTCAGAAACAACTTTCCCACTTTGCTCAATTCTTTACAAAATGATGTGAGTATATACTTTTAGAAAGTGTTTTTATGATTAATAATGATAGTGATATATGCTTACAGTTAAAATTTTAATAACGTATTTTAGTGACACAGTTGCTTTTCCACTTGAAACCTAACATATCAAAATATAAACAACTCCAATGGTCCAAGAAAGCTAAAAATGAATTTAATCCTCCAAAGTTTAGGCATACTTTGTAAACACAGGGGAATATTTCCCCAGAGAATTTTCCAGGTTTTCCAGGATTATGATGGATATTTTGTTCTAATTTTGTCTTGATGTCACAATCTTCAGGAACATAATTGAAAGTCAAATATACATGAGGGCAAAATAGCAAATAATAAAAAGTAAAAATACTTTTTTTTAATTTAAAACACTAAATTACACAGGAAAAGGAAAATTATTAATGTAGGTCAATGCCAAAAATTGACTAATGCAAGTATATTGTCTAAAGGTTTATACTTAGTAGCAGAAATTTCTACCTGAATTAACTGAGTATCTCACCTTTCCACTTTACTTTGACCGTAAATCCCTTAAGCAGATTAATTCATCATTGCTTTCACAGCTACTTCATGATCATTAAGCTGTTTTGACGATATATGGGCATAATGAAATAAAACCACTTAATTCACCTCCTGATATAACCATTCCCTTTTTATTTTTCAATGAGAACATCATTGATTTACTTCATAGTTCCTATATTTTAATGGCTACATGAGTTTCCCCAACTTTATATTTCATTAGGGAAAAAAAATTCTCATAAAAACCTCTCACTAAAATCATATTCATCAGGTCAAGGAAAGCCTTAACAGTTGTCATGTGTTTCTCTTTTTTAAGTTATGCCTTCTGTATCACAATAATACATTTTATTTATAAGGCAATTCATGCCTGAGGTGTTTAGTCTTCCACCAAATATAACAATTAAATTAAATAGAACCAAAGACAATATGAAAATGTACCTCAATTATTATATTTTCTCATTTATGAGTTTGTATAATTGGTGTGATATTCTATCACATGAAAAAAAAACAGCAAAACAACTTAACTCTGAGTATTAAAAATTGATGAAAGGAGATCAAAAAGATCCGTCTGAAACATTGTTCTGGGATTTTTCTTTTTTTCTTTTGTTTTTGCAACAATCTAAATTACAGTAAGTAGGTTAAAGAACAAAATAAAGAACAAAACATGCATTAATTTTTATAAAGTTCTAAACTATAACTAGTTTCCAGTAGTTGCTAGGTTATTTATTTTCTCAAAAATCTATGTCCAGAATTTAAATTAAAATTTGAATGGAATCATGTAGGTTTAAACTCTAGCTTTTGCCACTTATTTAGAGTACTCACCTTTGACAACTCTCTGGGCATCAGATGATATAAAGGGGTTGAACACCACTGGAGTTCCAGTTCTAAATCTTTGGTTTTATAAATCTAAATTCTTCTGGATTAATTCTAAGCCATTACTGTATAATCATGAAACCTTCTGCAGATAGAAAGAACCTGAACTGTAATTACTCCAACTTCCCATATCATCTAAATTGCTTCTACAATACACCTAAGATAAAGTGAACTTATTTCCATTTCTGCCCTTTTACTAATCGAAAACTCACAACTTCATGAAGCAATACATTCTACTTTTGGACAGTTTTTTATTATTATTAGAAAACTCTTCTAATAACTGTAATAATTCTTTTAAGTGGAACAAATCTTATCTTCCCATAACTTGCATCCATTGGCCTTTCCTCTTAAGTCATCTAAACAAACCTAATTTTTAATTCTCTCTGTATTCTTTGGGTAAAATATCCTGTTGTTGTTTCAACAGTTGCAAACATTCAATATTTTTTACTGTTTAAATTAGTGATTCCATATTTATTTCCTTGGCTTCATGAATTTCCTTTTAGGTATGTATCTTTTTTCTGTCTATGGGATCAGTTTGTTTTTATGTATAAGTTTGTTGTTGTTATTGTTGTTCTTTCTTTTTTCTTTGAATTTCCTCTCATATATTTTAATCCATTTATGAATCCAAATCCACCAAGTCTTGGTAATAATAACCTTCCTTATTTAATTCCTTTAAAAAAAGAGATTCATTTTATTATGCATATTCTATCAACATACAAATATTCTAGTTGTAAATATTATTCCTGCCTCTCTTACTAGTTTCTTTATTGCATAAGTTACTGAGGATCTCTACTGTTACTCTTTCCATGAATATCCTTGTCCTCCATAATATTCAGATTTATAGTTCTATCTATATATTTCTTCTCTCCCATCTAAATTTCAGATCATGAGTCTTTTACCAAATATATTTTTCCAATTGTCATGAAATTCATTCCACCCTCAAAAATGCCTCAAACATCTTAATATATGGTAGAGAACTACAAATCTTTTTATTGAAACCATTGATGTAATCAGCTGTTCACTTCTGTCATCTCCTCAACCTAATAATTTCTCAGTTTCTTTATTAGAAAAATGTGACTTGATAATTACCTATAAGGGATAGATGAAATAATGTGAAGAATAACTAAAAAATATAATTTGCTTGAAAAAATAGTTTAAAATGCAGAAGCTAATTGCAGGATTTCATACTTCTAGCTAAACCTGTTAGCTTTGCTCTATTTCATGGCTGCAAACTGCTTCTGAAATTCTACCCAGTCATTTTATGTGTGTATCATTGGTCACAAGAGGATGGACTAAAAATGATGATCAAAAAATCTATTAACACTGCTGGAAAAGAACTCAAGGGGCATGCACTTTAGTGGTAGGTCAATAGTACCATCTTTGTATATCAAGGACTGTGCATTTATTATTTATATAAATGGTATAAAGATATAATATCTGCACACCCTTAATGGTCCAAGGAAGCTAATTTAACCTACATAGCCAATACACATAGCAGATTCATTGCTAATATCCCCAGATAATCTACACATTTTATAACCAATTTTTTAGTTATAACCAACTTTCATAATACTTGTGTATTTAGGGAATAGTTTAAACATCATCTGATGTGTATCATAGGCTTTAGAAAAGAACTTTTCAAAAAGTTCAGAGAAAGAATAAGTAGGGCACAATGATCTAAGATTCTATAAGGAAAACTGGCTTGAAATTTTCTCTCCCCTAGCATCCATATTTATGTTAATCAAAGATCATAGAATATGAGTTAGAATTGTCCTTAAAAACCATTTAGATCCACCTTCATTTCTAGAGAAATCTGTTTGATAATAACTGTGGCAAACTGGAACACCTCTAGTAAAAAAGATTTCTCCCACCTCCTAAGGTAGTTTATTTTTCTGTTCAGTATCTGAAATTGTTATGATGTTACCGCCCTCCATGTCACTTACATTTGAAAGCTCAATCATCTTTGATTTTTCTTTCTTCTTTCCCCTTTTCTCCCATGCAATCAATTGCAGAAACCTATTAATTCCACCTTAGGGATACCACTTGCATCTATTTCTTCCTTTCTACACATCTCTACCAAATGTCTTCCCATCTCTCATCTAAAATAAAATAGCAGCTTCCTAATCACTTTCCATCCATTGTACCATCTAGCTGCCAGTATCAGAGGATGATGTCCTGTGTGAAGTACAAATAAAATTGGGATTAGCAGAAAAATACTTCAGATGCTATTTTTTGCCCATGGTATTGTAATTGCTTGCATTGATCCCAGAGTACTACATTGTTTACTAAGAGACATTCATGGTCTTTCAAAAGAGATTTAGCAGAACAAAAGAATAAAGTCACATTGACTAAGTTATATCAGTTTCATGGGGAACCTGGTGAAATGATTCATCAGTACATAGATCTCTAGGAACAACTGTAACAAGGTAATGAACGGGGCTCATAATTGAGTAGGAGGAAGATATTGAGCTGGATCAAATATATAGCTATTCTAAGGATCCCAAAGAAGTTACTGCTACAAAAACTCAGCAGTATTATCCATATAGTGACATGAGACTACAAATTATAAAATATTATGGCCACATCTTCATGGAAGGGCTCCTAAGTTTTCCCAGAGGAGATAAAGATCGGAACTTTTGTGATGGAGGAAATGATTAATCCACATACTGGCAAACTAGATCCTGGACATATACAGAGAGCAGGTTTCCTGCTCTTCTCATTGGGACAGGAAGCAAAAGCAGAGGTTTCTATGTATCCTGGATTTCTTCATTGCAAAGAAGACATTCCTACTTTTCAACATTTTGGTCCATTCTTTACCTTCCTCACTATGGCATTTAGAATTTTTTTTTGGGGGGGGGAATTCTATTCTTTCTTCATTTAATTTAGTTTCCATTTGAATAATAAAGTTTTGGCATTTATAAATACTGGCAAATGATAAAGATATTAGTGAATACTAAAAAGGCATTAAAGTTATTCCTGAAAGGCATTGATGGCTTGTATCCTTCAATAAGCCATATTGGAGAACTGGCTCAAAATATCTAGTAGCTTTTCAAATATACAAGGGGGAAGTGAGGAGAAGATTTCTTAAAAGAAGGAATTCAAAGCCTTCCAACATAAGGGATATTCAAAGGCAATTTTGACTATATGCTTTATATGTTTTGACTATATGCTAACTTCATCAGATTCAGGGCCATCTGCAATCATTCTGACCTACATCTTATCACTTGGATCCAGAGAGCTCAGAAAAAGAAAGTGAGGTTTGTGACTTTGCATAGCTCTCCCTTACTTAAAACCAATTTACTTGCATCTTATGGCATCACCTGCTTTATGTCATTGTCCTCTTTAAGAATGAAGGACAAATAACAACTTCTATGAGTGGTAGAAAGAGCTATACCTCTGAGGATCCAACTGGAAGCAGTCAGTTAAACTCTTTCTTTTTTCATTCATTCATTCTTTCTTTCTTTTTTCTTTTAATCTTTCTTCCTTCTTTCTGTGTGGGATGGAGTTATAGTAAATCTCTCTTACCCAATTTAACTACTCGGAGGCACCTCTAGGTAAAACAGCAAGTTTTAATTCAGTGATTGCAAGAAGAGAGCCAACATTCTATCTGAGCAGTTCAGAATGGAGAGGGTGTGTGATGAGGGCAAGGGTACCTATATAGCACCAAGATGGAAATACACTCCCCCCTTCCTATTGTGTTTTTTAATTTAATGAATGAACTGGAATAGAAGCAACTAATGACTAATAGTCAGTAATGCTGTCTATTTTCTCTGGGTCAAGTGACTCCCTGAGGTTCAGTGCTAGGGTTCAACCTTTCTGCTCTAGAATCCTCTGAAAGTGTGACTCCCTGAAGCTCAGGTCTAGGGTTTGATCCACTTCATCTTATAGTCTTTTTGAGAAATATTCATTTATTTCATTCAAGCCCTCCTCTTATAAATATTCATCTGAAGATTTCTTATAGCAATGCTGATAGATTTCTTCTGCTAAGATTTCTATATTATCCCCACTTTTCAAATCAGCATCTTTACTAAATAATTTTTTACTAAAGAATTTTTAACCATCTTAGTTGGTTACATCATACAAGGCAAACAAGTGGGTAGGACAATAATGACAGGACGACAAGCAAAAACCAAAGGATTTGCTTCTATCAACTCTCACCAAACCAAGACCACCAGGATGCATTAAAAGGGGAGGACCAAGTCTGTATAAAGACTATTTTCCCATTATCTTTAGTTATTACTTTCCTATTATCAGTGATTTTCATACAGCAAGTTGACAGATTTAATTTCCCACAGACCCCACCTTCTTCTGCTAGGAGTCCTTGCTGTAATATGGTTTCCCTAGTTTGAGTTGCTTGATATGCTAATAGGTCCAAAGTGGGGTCTGATCATTTCAACCACAGCTTGGAACCTTATTAACTGGTTCAGAATATATATAGGAGTTCTATGCCCCCAACTTTCATCCTGAGCCCAAGTGGCCAGTCCATATGTCTGGATTATATTTTCAGATGGTCAGGTGTCCTCCCCATCCATTTGCCTCTCCCATATTAGTGAAAGATGTATCTATATTCCTTTTACTCCTCTTTAAATCATCATATAATTGGATACCTAAAAGGCCTTCCAATTCTGGTAAAAAGAAAAACTTGGACCAAATTAACCCTGTGTAACAGGACCCCTTCCAATTGACAGAGAGGTGTGTTTAGGTAGTCAGCCTACAAACCCAATATTAATAATCCAATAGTTCCAAACCCAATTTCTCATAGATTATGAAGAGGTCACCTGAGGGGATTGCATCGGACATGCAGTTTCAAGTCCTTGAAGGAAGAAGGCGCCAAGGGATGTGAAACTCCCAAGAAATCTCTAAGGCTTGCATGAGAGATTGGAGTATCTTAGCAGGCAAATGCATTCCCTGATCCAAGTCTAGTCTTTCCACCAGCCCATACCTGGGAATTATCTGTTCCAACAGGACTTGGCTGACTGCAGAAGCAGTATCTTGAGGCAAAGGGAAGGCTTCTACCCATGAGATCAGGTGGTCCACTATGACCAAAAGACATTTGAGATGGCCCATTGTGGCAGCTCAATAACCTGGATGCTCTGAAGAGGTCTAAACCTCAGAAGTCTCCCTCCTGTCAGCACTGGGCTTCCTTATTTGTCTTTTGACAGACAAGGCAACCATTCAACAGCTGCCGAGCTAGGGTATACAGATCTGGTGATACAACCTGGATCAGGACTGCATCACACTGGTTTTGGACATCCCAGTGGCTACCTTGGAGCAAATATTGCCTCATACTTGCTTTGATCAGTCCATCTCAACCATCAAGAAGGAGTCATCATCCTTGCGTGTCTTCTCACGCTCCAAGATTTTCCTCTGGAGTATAGGATGGAGAAAGCATACTGCAAGGTAAAGTGAGGATTAGAACTGATGTTTGTTAGTCCCAATCAGACTCTCCTCCTGCTTTTCTTGCTTCCTCAGATTCTGGCAACAATAAGTTATCTAGAACCTGTGACAGCAGGGTGGTACGTGCTAATTCTTTTCCTTTATTATTCACCATTCCCTTTCTTCCCATATTTCTCCCAAAACATGTACCACTCCCCAAGCATATTTGGAGTCAGTATATACATCTCCATCCTTTCTACTTAATAACTTTAGAGCCTCATTTAGGACATACAATTCATATGTCTGAGCAGACCAGGCTTTCAGTAAGCTCCCTGGAAGAATGAGGGATATTCTATCCCCATGTATGATAGCATATCCATTCAGTCTTTTTCCATCCACCACCTGTGAGGAACCATCTATAAACCAATTAGCTCCCCCAGAGATTGGGGATTCTTGCAAGTCTTTCCTTACTTTGGTTTGATAGTCTATCAATTCTAGACAACAAAGTTCTGACTCTGATGAACCCCCAGGGTGAGCAGTTAGGAAATCAGCCAGGTTGAGATTATGATCCTGGGTTAGCAGCAAATCATCATTTTCCAAAAATATGGCCTCATATTTCAGAATTCTGGAGTCAATTAGCCATCTGCCTGCTTTTTGATTTAGAATTGTTCTTACTTGATGCAGAACACTGACAATTAGACTCTCCCACAAGGGTGATTTTCCTACTTTCCTCCACCAGGAGGGCAGTAGCCCCTCAAACCATAGGAACTAGTATTTTTGACAAGAAGGCCACAGAGCATCTTTGCCCTCCTCTTATTTGAGCTAAGAGCTCCAACCCCATTTTTTAAAATCTATGTTTATAAATAGGCGAAAGGGTTTCTCCAGAGAGGGCTGAAACCAGGCTCTCTTCCAGTTGTTCAAAATGATGTTCTTTCTTAAGATCTCTTTGTATCTTGGGGCAGGTAGGTGGAGCAGTGGGATAGAGTACCAGCCTGAATTCAGGAGGACCTGAGTTCAAATGTGACCTCAGACACTTAACACTTCCCAGGCAAGTCACTTAACCCCAATTGCCTCAAAAAAAAAAAAAAAAAAAAAAAAAAAGGTCCCATTGTATCTGATCTGATTTCTCTTCAAGCAAGTGGTTATAAAAGGATTTAGTTAAAATAGCGTATGAATCAATCCAACTTCTACAATTTCCTATTAGATCTAAGAATTTCCTTAGTTCCCTCTTAGTCTTGGGTTGAGGTGTTTGGAATATCCCTTTTACTGGAGAAGGGTCCAGTTTCTTTTTCCTTTCACTTATAAAATGACCCAAGTACTTTACTTACCTTTCCACAAATTACAATTTTTCATTTGATACTCACAGTCTCCCTGGGATCATGGGATGCATTTAGCATCCTAATAGTGGCCTGGATGATGACTCTCTCTTTTTCCAGTTATTAACAAGTCATCTATATATTGAAGTAATCTGATCCCTGGGTAGGAGTCAAAGTCCTCCAGTAGTTTTTCCAAGACTTACCCAAACAAGGTTGGAGGCTCAGTGTATCCTTGTGGTAAGTCACACCACCTATATTGCTGTTTTCTTCCAGTTTCAAGATCTTCCCTCTCAAAAGCAAATATACCCCAGATGTCCAGGTTGAGAGGCAGCTCCAAAACTCACTAGGTCCTTTTTAAATTGCTCTACTTCCCTCCTCAGATGTCTAGGGGAAGAGGCGGAGGGAATTAATAAATCCTGGGGAGGATTGTTAGGGGTTGGACACAGTCTGAGGAGGAGGAGAAGAAGCATATGGGGGAGGGAGAGAGAGAGAGAAGAGGGTCCTCTGGGTGTGGTGGGACAGATTCCTATTTTGCCTTCCCCTTCCCACACTTCTTTATTAGTGAAAGAAAGCGATGAGCCTCAGGCAACCAGAGATCTGCATTATCTACTTCCTCTAGATTTAGAGGATCTTTCCCATTCATATACGAGTTTAGTTTCTGACTCGTCCAATCCTCAGAAAACCCAAATTTTGGCCAAATCATCTCTTCTCCAATGTCTTGCCCCCTTCCCCGCCTCCCAGATAAGCCAGCAATATTTTCTCATTTTCTTTCCATCTTTCCTTTACAATTTGGTGTTTCATTCCAATTGTGTAGCTGGCTACCTAGAGGACTATCTAGTGGTATTTTAAATTTTTGCTCTGAAAATGTGGGTTTTGACTACTCCTTCCCCATTTTATTAAAGATTTCCCTTCTGGTAGAGCAGCTCCAATCTAATTTGTAATCCTGTGAAATATAGAGCTGACTTTTCAAATCAGATCAACAAGTCTGGTAGGGATTGTTCCCATCACTAGTCACCCAGAGTGCCCCTCCTCTGTGCCATTTATCAGGACTACCTTCTAGCTTATTAGGAGCTACCCTTTTCCTTGGGTAATTAAGCCCCCAGACACCCCTTTTCAACCTAAGGTCAGTCCAAGGGCACAGGCAATGACACTTACCTCTGTGTTATGTACATAAGTTATCTGACTCTTCTCTCACCAACAGACTTGTTGGCTCAATATTTCATAGAGAAAGAGGCTGGAAATCAGATCTCGAGGACCATTAGAGAAAACCTCTTAATGGGCACTTGCCTCCTGGAGAGAAGGCTGGAGCTCTGACAAAGGTGCACAATATTTTTGCAATATATTAATTTATTTTATCCACTTCCTTCTTTCCTTTTCCTTTCTCTTTCTTTCTTTCTACTTTTTTCTCACTTCCTTTTTTTTTTCCTTTTTTTTCTTTCTCTTCCTGCTGTCCAAATAGAGCATCATATCCTTACCTGCAGCTGCTTTGCCCAAAAAATATAAATCTTGATCACTGAAACTTCACAAGATATCTTGGGATTTACCAGTTTCTTAAGAACTATATCTTAAACCTAAATAACTCTGACTTGATTGGCCAACCACAAGTCCCAGACCAGGCTTAATTGGTCATTGTTTGAGTGCCTCTTGGATCTAATTGGCTGAAAATAATAAATGATTGGGGTTTATCCAAAAACTCTGAGGGTCTTTCCCTTTCAGATTGATTTTTTTTTATTTTTTTTATTTTTTTTTTTTTTACTGTTTAAAAAAAAACCAAAACACTTTCTTTGCCTTCATTTTTATTTAGACTTAATCACTGAATGGGCATTCCCTCAGTCAAACTGGGACCTGGTTAAGATCTTACTTTAAAAAGGCCAAGTTCTTTTTAAGGAAAAACAAACAACAATCACTTGTTAACAAAAACAATAGCAACAGCAACAATAGCTAATATTCATATCGTGCTTTAAGGTTTGCAAAGTACAAATATTATTTTATCCTTACAATAACCCTGGGAAAGAAGTACTATTATTATCCCCATTTTAGAATTGAGCAAACTGAGGAAAACTGAGCTTAAGAGATATATCCAGGAATATACAGCCTGTAAATATCTGAAACCACATCTGAATTTAAGTCTTCCTGACTCTAAATCCAGAACTCTATCCACTGTACACTTAGCTGCCCCATTCTTTCTTCTTAACTGCACTTTTCTATTACCAACTGCCTGAGAGATTTCTCCATCAAGAAGACCTGTAGACATTTCAAATTTAATATGTCCAAAGCAAAATTTATCTTTTCTTCAAAATCTTTCCATCTCTTTAAATTTTGAATTTCTATTAATATAATAAATTTTACAATCTCAGAGTCATTCTTGATGGGTTTTTTTTTCCCTAATTCTTCATATCTAATCATTCACCAAGTGGTGCTGATTCCACTTCCACTATTTATTTTACATCATATTCTCTTCACTTACATATCAACTACCCTAGCTATAGAGGGCCACAGATAGTAGGGAATCCTGGGTGAGGTATAAAACTCTTTAGTTCAGCAGAAGGAGCCTTGCCAATGTGTCTGCTGGGGCTCCTCATCACTCCTAGGATCATTTCAGCCTTCCTGAGTAGTCAAGGGGTGTGACAACCTTGTAATTAAAGCAAAGTTATACTAGCAAGGAGACATCTGCACACAATAGCAAGTTATTGATGTGTTTCTCATGTGCAGTATCCTACAGTTAGTGCTTTTGCTGTGTGCTATAGTTATGTAAGTGTATTAGGGTATATAAGGCTGAGAAAATTTTGAATAAATGGATTCCTGTTTGACCATCTTGGTGAGTTCCACTCCTTCACTCCTCACTGATCATCAGGATTCAGACTGGTACTGAAATCCTCCAGCGAGCAGTGCAAGAGCAGGTCCAGACAATTAGCGTTCAACACATGGCCCTGGAAAGCAGGGCACATAGCAGCTCAAGTGAGAAGATCAGTGTGAGTTCGGGTGGCGTGTCCCCATGACCCAGGTATAGGGTAAACTTAAAAAAAAAAAAAAAAAAACACAGGCAAAGGGGAAGATTTGATAAGGTTTAATCTAGTCACTTTTGTTTTTCAGCCAGTATGGGCAAGTGTGAAGAAAAGAACTTCCCTCTAGGGAAGGATGAAAAATGCTTGGTTAGGTTAATAACAGAGCAAGCTTTGTTGGTGACTCAGAAGCAGATCTCTAAGCTCTTGGATGTTGCAGAGTGCATGTCTCCAAGGCTATCTGAGGAGGAAAGCCAGAGATGCGGAAGGTAGTGGGAAAACAAGTAGCTGAATACTACAAGACTATGGATTCTGACTCAAATCCAAGGACACATTCCTGGTGTAAAATGTGATAAAATGGGCTTTAAGAAATCCCACACATAAGAAAAAGCTTTTAGCTTGGGGTTTAGGAGAATAGGCAGGATGTTGCCCACAGCCCTGGAGGGTGCCGCAAAAGGGCCAGGGACAGAGATAAGAAGTTTGAGGGGTATGGCTGCTTCTACATTTCTTAGCTTACCTTCACTTTCACCTGTGCCCAGCTTGCACTGGATCCTCCTCCCTCAAATCCACCTTCATGAGAGGGTGAAGGAGGAGCAGGAGGGGCTTTGACACCATCTGAATAGCTGGCACAGAAGATTTGCCCTCCTTCTATATCCACATTACAAAAGGCATTAGTTAAAGCAAGGGAGGAGGGAAGGGATAGGTTTGGGTTGAGAATGGAAGCATATCTATAATTGAAGAACTAGACCCCAATGGGCCTCCAGGCAAAATCAGGAGAAGACACACACCTTTTAATCTGGAAGTTATCAAAGATATGAAAAAGGCTTGCACTCTTTATGAGTCTACAATATCTTATATTAAGATATTGTTAGAGAATTTGGCTTATGAAATCCTAACCACAAATAATTGGAAATCCATAGCAAAAACAGCACAACCAGACCAAAATCTTATTCCATACCCAGTGCTTATAGCTAGAATTTTGTTAAAAGCCATTAAACAAGTAATACAATTATCTGGGATAAGACCTAACCAGATATCCACCTTTTATACCAATGTACAAATTAATGTATGCTGCAAAATCATCCCAGAGTGGCAAATTTTATTGGCTACAGCTCCAAATTTTATGCACAGGTTCCCCTTAAAGATAGCCCAGCTATTACATAATTGGCCATGAGTTTTTGAAGAAAAAGTTTCTAAGCTCCCTCTTAAAGGACCAACCATCTTTACAGATGCTTCCAAACATAATATTTGTACTGTATATTCTCCTGACTTAGCTATAAAAAAGATTAGTCAGGACTTCCTTTCAATCCACTCAGCAGAATGCAATCATTCTAGTCTTATTTATTACTCAGGAGATGTAAATGTAATATCTGATTCAGCCTATTCAGTAGGTGGAGTATAAAGAATTGCTCCAGCCTCCCAAAAATTTGTCGCTTCTAACATATATTAGCTCTTTAAGGAACTTCAGGAACAAGTGAGAAAACATCCAGGTAAGTATTACTTCTTGCATATCCTGTCTCATACTGGTCTTCCAGGACCTATTTTTTTTAAATGAAAATTAAGGCAGATTGCATTTTCACCATGTTAGCCAACACTCCTCTATTTCAGGCTGCATCTCATTCTAAGAATCGCATTCTACATATCATCAAGCTGCATGAGCTTTATGTCTGCAGTTTGGTATAACAAAAGAGGAAGTTAGGAGCATAGTTTGTACCTCCCTTTCCACGCTCCTATGCTCCTTCCAGGGAAGAACCTTCATGGGTTGAGGTCCAGTGAAATTTGGCAGATGGATGTGATCCATTATAAATCTTTTGGTCATCTGTCTTTATCCATATTGTTGTGGACACCTTCTCAGGATTTACTTCTTCAGGATCAATGGCAAAAGAGATGGCCTGTTATTGTTGAGTTCTTTCAGTTGTGTCCAACTCTTCATGACTCCATTTTGGGTTTTTCTTGGCAAAGAGAATGGAATAGTTTGCCATTTCTTTATCTAACTCATTTTCATATGAGAAACTGGATGATGTACCCAGAAACACATAATTAGTAAGTGCCTGAGGACAGAGTTGAATTCATAAATATGAGTGTCTTCCTGGTTCTTAGGCCAGTGTTCTATCAACTGTATCATCTAGTGGCCCCCCAGAAAAAAGGATAGGGAAACCCTCACCACATCCTGGGCCATTGTCAATGATCTTGACTCTCTGGATAACTAAGGAGGAAAGAAAAGGCTGATGGCTGCACAGTTCTGCCATTCACAAGTCACAATTCACTCACAATTCAAGCTATAATCCTTGTGATGTCGTTAGTCCTCTTTTAGAATGAAGGACAAACAACAACAAAACATCACCATCTCTCATACCTTGGTACAGGTGTTAAACTATGCCCGGAATACAATCTCCATTCATATTTGTTTCATAGAATGCCTAGTTTCCTTCAAAGTTCAGTTAAAGTCATTTCTATCAGACAATACTGAAACCCAAATGTTAGTGCTTTATACCCTATAATTACTTGTGTATTTGTCATTCTGATTTTCTAAATATGTTGGTTTCCCTTCCTAAAGAACATAAACTCCTTGAGGACAGTCATTGTTTAGATTTGTCTTTGTATCACTTGTGCCTAATAAGATGCTTTTGATCTATAATAAATATTTTTTTAATAAATGACAAACATCTTGCATATCTAATCAAAAGGACTTTACATTTTTTTTATAAAAGATACGAAAAGATTTCTTAGCCATATCCCAAGTGATATTCTATAAAACATAGCCCCACACATACCCACACTCACACACAAGAATAAAATCTGAAACATTCTTTTTTTTAAGAAGTTTTATTTGTACATAATAAATATTTACAGATACTTCTACTTTGTGAGGGCTTTCTTGTAACAAAGTTAAAAATAAGCAAAATCAATACTACAGTGACTCCATCAAGAAGTATATGGAAGATTAAGCAATGTTAGCACTTCCCTACCTCTCTCTTTTTCAGATGAACTAATCTGTTTTCTCTTCTGGTCATTGACAATTCTAATGGGGGGAAAAAAAGGCGAATACATTTCTTGTAACAAATATGTATATATAAGCAAAGCTAATTCCCTCCGTGGCTTTATGTAAAAAGGGAGAGAGAGTACAAGAGCTATCCCCCACAAATGGCACAGGGGCTGTCATTGTACAGCTCCAAGAAAGTCAGAATAGGTATCTCTAGCTTTTTTCTCCTTACTCTTCTCCAAGGGAGATTTGAATACCTGCCAAGAGAGGAAGCAAGAGGTTGGAATCAGACATTTAGCTACTTATTTTGTTCTCTTCAGTGAGACATGGTAATGGGCTAGAATTATATCTATCAACTCCATTAAATAGTGTTAGTCAAAAAGATAAGATTTTGAGTTTCAATATAACTTTTGATTGCTATTTCATTCATAGAGAAAACAAGATCCCAAACTTTATATTGAAGGTTTGTCTCCTTTCCCACCAAATATCAATTCTAGAATCTATACACAGAGGTATACAATATAAATAATATAATAAATAAATAAACAAACCCATTTATTCAAATCAAATAACAGAAAACAAATCAAAAAGTCTACATAGGAGAATATATATCAAAAAATATGGGATGAAAGATTTTTCTATTAAGTATTAGGTCTCCATCAAAGGTAAGTTTTCCAAAATCTTTAGGGTCATAAGAGGAGAATAAGGACATAGTGGAAAATGATAGTTCCCCTCATTTCAGTTTCTTCCAAGTATCTTTTTCCGCAGTAATGTGAAGCAGGGTTGATATCTCAAAGCCAGAGCCACAAACTCTGAACAACTGTATTACCTGAAGAGATCTGAAGTAGCTTGCCAAATCTGCCCAGAACCTCATGCAGCCTAGGAGTAAGAGTCCCATAAGAATGGACTTTGAGACTGGTGTGATTACATACACATATAAATACAGATATAGACATACACACACAGAGACACAATGGGATTGCTATCAATGGTCATTGTATGTAATTGGCACCTAACAGTTGGATAGACTGAAATTGGCTTAGTCCCACTTATAGTTAAAGTGTTTAGAGGAAAAGCTTATACTAATCTAGCCTAAGATTTACTACATGCAAAAATAGAGACAGAGACATGCACAAATAACTAATTACATATGTGCGATTTTGCCTTCCTCTTAAGTAGATTACAAGAAACTAAAGGAGGAGTACATCCAACTATCCAATATTGTACTTAATAATTCTTACAGTTTTGAAACTTGATTGTTTTTACAGAGTTGTTATTGTATAAACTTTTATAGTTTTGCTCATTTTCTTCATCAGTTTGTAAAAATCTTCAAAACTGTTTATTCTTTATATTAGCGATATTATACCATAACGACCCTTCTCTTTCTGTTTACTTCACTCTGCATTATTTCATGTGGATTTCTACATCTTTGAAATCATATATTCCCTTCATTTTTTACAACACCATAGTATTCTACCACATCCATAAGCCACTACTTATAGATTTTTCTTCAATGATTGGGCATCCTCTTATTTTCCAGGATTTTTTGCTACCACAGAAAACAGCTGCTGTTGATACTTCTTATAGCTTACATCACTTCTTGTACTCCTCATACCAGTGCCACTGGTCATCTTGACTCCAAGCATTTCCTTTGGCTATCTTCCATGCCTGAAATGCTTACTGTCCTCATCTCTGCCTCCTGGCTTTGGTTTAAAATTCCAATTAAAAATCTACCTTTAATAGGAAGTTTTCCAACCTTTCTTGATTTTAGTGCCTTTCTTTTATTGATTACTTTCTACTTATCTAGTATATACCATGTTTGTATATAGAAGTTTGCATATTGTCTAATTATATTGTGAATTCCTTGAGGGTAAGATCTGGGTTCTGCCTTTCTTTATATTTCTAAACATTTGGCACAAATTAGGCACTTAAAATGTTGTTGTTGTTGTTGTTTTCCTGACTTTTCACTCTTAACAAACAAAAACCTAACCATATCTTGTGAAAAAAAAATTAGGCAAAAATGACAGAGGAATTCTATTTCCCAGGCATGTAAAATTAAGGAAGTTAATTTTAGAGAAATTTCTAGAGCAGCTCAAAAGATTCTTGCTTAGTTCACAAATAAGCAGTATTTTCTTTCCTCAGACTTGGACCAGAATAAGATAATGACCAGAGTCAAGTAAATACAAATTTTTTTGATAGGAGTAGCTGGTTTATGTGACCAAGTAAAAAGAAGACACCATAGAAGAAATGATTTAAAAACTGAGCTGAGTTTTTGAAGGTTTAACCCCTACTACTTTGGGGTTTGGTTTGGTTTTCAATGAATCAAGTTTTTAAACTGAAATTTGCTACTAGGCTCTATTTTATTGTAAAATTGCATCTATTGTTTTGGAATACTTTAAATTATAACAAAAATATCTTATTCAGAGAGAAATTTTCAAAGATGGATTTCTGTCCCTTTGGATTCATTCTTTTTTTCCTTCTTCCTTTCTTATTTCTTTCTTTTATTCTTTCTTTCTTTGTTCCCTCTTTGCTTTCTTCCTATTTTGTTCCCCTTTCCTTTTTCTTTTTTCTTCCCTCCTTCCTATTTTTTCCCCCTGCATTCTTTCCTTTATTCTCAGCAAAAGTCTATAAAATTAGAGTAATTTAATTAGTACAGTGGTTCTGGCAGGCTTGTGTCCAAAACATGAGGTCAGAGTTTTATTTGTTTTGTTCTTCAAAAGTTATATGATACCTTTGGATTTATAGCAACTATTAAGTGCCATCCTGGTCCAGAACATATCCTGCCATAACACTCCTATGGCCAATTAAAAAGAAAAGAGCATGTTTTTGAACATTTGGGGAAGTTTCTTTTGGTTTATCTTCCCCC
Source organism: Antechinus flavipes (assembly GCF_016432865.1). Lineage (NCBI taxonomy): Eukaryota > Metazoa > Chordata > Mammalia > Dasyuromorphia > Dasyuridae > Antechinus > Antechinus flavipes. The sequence goes on along the minus strand of NC_067400.1, from coordinate 109,593,585 downwards.
AGAATTGAATTGTAGAATCTTACTGATTCCTTGGGTTTCTTGGAATCTGACTATTTAAGAGGAAGGCAAAATCGACCAGACACAGTCATTTGGGTATATCTCTGTCTCTGTTTTTGTAGAGAGCTTGTATTTTGCATATGGTAAATCTTAGGCTAAATCTGTATAAGCTCTTCCTCTAACAGTTTTAACTATAAATGATTAAACCAGTTTCAATCATATCAGACTCTTGGTATTCCCAAAGGGGAAAGAGCAGACATGTTCCCAAAACTAGGGGGCTTGATTGACCCAACCCATAATCCAGTGACAGGGAGACTTTCTTCAGCACTGAACAGGATCTCAATCCTAGTAATGTTGCCCCAAACAGCCATCAGGAACTTAATTAGCTCCAGCTACTCTGGGAGATCTATAGCTGGCTATCTTTTGAATAGGATAAAATAATTTTTAAAAATTTCTTTATGGCTTGTTTACTATGCATAAAAGGAAAAGAAGTGTCTGATGACAAGGTTAAAAGTACTTTCATCTTACTACAAGGAGCATCTGTTCTCAAGGACAAAAGAAACTCTCCAATAGTAATCAGAAACTAAGTGCCATCTCCCCAGGATGGCAAGTGAGACCTCTAAAGTAGAAGTAAATCCATGAGCCAAAATAGGAGCCAAAAAAAAATTTTTTGTGGTAGTTGTTGAGTCATTTCAGTCACGTCCAACTCTTCCTGCTCCTGTTTGTGACAAAAGGTATTGGAAGGGTTTGCCATTTCCTTCTCCAGCTCATTTTATATGTGAAGAACTGAGGCAAAAAGGTTAAGTTACTTCAGTCACTTAAGGATAAGTCTCTTGCAGGGTCAAAAATCTATAGACACAAAACCAGTTTTCCTATTACAGGGGTAAGGCATATTCCTTTCAGTGACATATATATAGTACTAGGCTCCTCTGATAATTGAAATCTAAAAGCAGAGTTGGTGGGTAAAGCTGGATTTAGGCCACTTTGGGTCAGTAGGCTTTGAGTTCAGATCCTATACCTTCACTAGTGAAGTCACTTCTGACTAACTTTGGGAAAAGTTGAGAAATCAGAGAAAAGGGAACGAGTATAGACAGATAAATCTGACCCAACGTTTATGTATCACCCACAAGAGAATAAAATCTACAAGTTTTAAAATGAAATTAATTGCCAAAGTTTTCAAATAAAGAATAAATTAGTCTAAATTAGAAATATATACCACAGAAATTTTGGTTGTAAGAATAAATAGTTGCTAATGTAAAAAAAGAGTTGAATTTCTTGATAAAACATTTTATTAAGTGTTGGTATCTATTGAATTAAGAGATTCTCAATCTTGAACAAAATTTGATTCAATTTATTGTCCTTTTTCCAGTGAATCTAGAAGCAGGAAAGGAAGGAAAAAAGCAAGCATTTCTTAAGTTCCTACATTTTTCCAGGCACTATGCTAAGTACTTTTTCAAATATTATCTCATTTGATCCTTACAACAACCCTAGGAGGTTCTTATTTTTTTATTCCCATTTTACATATAAGGAAAGTGAAACAGTATGAGATTAAGTGACTTGTACAGTATCACACAGGCAGTGTCTGAGGCTGGATTTGAACTCACGTCTTTTAGAGTAGGAGCAATGAGTAATCCATTGTCATACCATCTGCCTTAAAATAAATATGAAGATTTTTTACAATTACAGATTCCTGTGTTTGAAATCCCACTGTGCAGATGGTGGACAATTAACCATTGAATTGGTTTCTTTCCTTTTCAGCTTTGAAAAGATTTTTTTTAATAGCCTTGAAACAAGTTTTGCCTCAAGAGAAATGTAAGCAAGATGCTTCTGAGAAATAGGCAATATTTCATTTTTATTGTTAGAGTTTGATTAGTCTGATCACGATGGACTTCTCTGAATGATTTGACAGAATTTAATTGGGTAGTAAATTAGAAGAAAGTCTCTTAAATGAATTCAAATACACATTGCAGTTGCAGGTTCTTAAGAAACCAAAGTGGAAATACTTTATGAGATTAAAAAAAAGAGAGATTTTGCTTATATATAAATCTGGAAGTTTCACTTCTAACCACCAAGTGGCAAAGTTTTGCAATTGATTTGAGATGCATAAGAAAATTGTGCTAATTTGCAAAAGAGACATATTAAATAGAAGAAAAAATGGAAACTAGGTCTAACAACATAATTGGAATATGTGAAACAGGAGAAGTTAAAGGTTAAGAAATTAACCTTATTTTTAAAAGAAGTGAAATTCTGAATCAGTACAAAGAGAAATGCAATTTTCTGATTTGTAAGAAATCAGTCTGGGTTAATCAAAATCAGTAACAAAAAGAAAGAATTAAATGTTAACTATTGGTAGTTTGAAATAATATAATTTAGTCTTGAAGTTTAATTATAATGTATAGAGATGTTCTTTTTAAATAATTTTTTTCATTTCAATAAGAAAAAAAAATAGAAAAAAAAAAAGAAATCAGAAAAGGAAAACAAAACAAAACAAAACAAACAGAACATTGTCATGTGCCCAGTAGAATATCAGGGAAGATTCAAAATATATAAGAATAAATTTCCAATTCAACAAAGCACAGATAATAATAGAAGAAATAATATTTATGACTGCCTATCTTTTCTTTGCTTTCTTATAGCCTATTCTTTTGTTCTCTGCTGCATACTTTTTAAACTTTATGTTTTTTTCCCCTTTTACCCTTCCTACTTCTCCCAAGCAGACTACAATTAAGCACAGATAGTTTTCCATACACACACACACACACACACACACACACACACACTTACTCAGACATATATACATATACATTCAGCCCCACACACAACATATACATCTAATCTATATGCATACATACCTATATATACTCAGATTTATATACACACATGTATTTGCTATATGTAAACAAACATTTAAAACAATATTAGTATGACTGACATATAATGTAGATTTTTCTCATGATTGAATCTTTAAGTTTGACTTTGTATAAAATCAGTGATTACTATTAGCCCTACTTTTTTTTTTCCTAATAAATTCTACTTGTTGATCCTTGTAGTATTTGCATCTTCTCTATCCCTGATAACTCTTCTCCTTTAATTCTGCTCCTTAATCTGCCTTAAACTTAACCTCCTCCCACCCACAGATCCCCACCTTGTCTTCTTCCCCCATTCTTTCCTCCCCCTTTTCCCCCCTCCTCCTCCTCAATCCTTCTCAGTTTATTTCTTTATAGATTTTGGATAGTGCTACACACTTCATGATATATATGTAATATTGCCTTTTTAACACATTCCCAATGTGAGTGGGTTTTCAGAACTATGAGCTTTCCATCCCCATTGAATACCTCTGTGTCTCTTCTTCCTCTGCACTTCATTTGTATAACATAATTACCATTTTTGCCTTTTTTCTAAACAGTTTTGTTTTAGAATCAGATCATACTCAACTCTGTTCCAATCTTTCTTTTGAGCTTCCCAGTTACTGATGTCAATTTTTAAAAAAGGTATATATTTCCATGTGAAAAACATAAACAATTTGTTCCTTGAAATTAATCTCTGATATTAGCTCTTATATGTTAATTTTCAATTAACTTTGGATTTGGTTGAGCAAAAGTCCTGAAAATCTGCAAGTTGAATGTCCTTTTGTTTTTTTTTTTTTTGTTTGTTTTTTTTACCTTTCTCAATATCATAGATAATTTTGCTGAATATGACATTTTTGGCCACAGGTTTACTTCTTTTGATTGCTGGTGTATATGATTCCAGGATCTATACTCTTTTATTGTGGCTGCCGATGAGTCCTATATAATTCTAATTGTAATTCCAGAATATTTGAATTTTTTTTCTTGTTTCTTGCAAAATGTTCTCTTTGATCTTAGAGTTTCAAATTTGGCAATAATATTCCTATTCTTTTTCCCACAAAAGATCTCTTTGATATGGTGAATGGTGGATTTTTTTCCCCCTATTTCTACTTTCCCCTCTTGTTTTATTATCCCAGGATAATTTTTCTTGGATTTTTTTTTTGCATTATTATATCAAAGTTCTTTTTTCAGTCACAGCTTTTAGGTAGTCCAATTGTTTTTAAATTTTCTCTTCTGGATCTGTTCTCCAGATCTGTTGTTTTTCTTATAAGATGTTTCATATTCTGTTCTATTTTTTCATTCTTAATATTTTTTTTGTTATTTCTTCAACTTGTGTGGCTTCACTGGCTTCCTCTTGGTCAATTCTAATTTTTCGAAGAAGTATTTTCTTCTTTAAGATTATATATCTCCTTTTCTAGTTGGTTAACTTTTTTTCATAATCTTCTTGTTTTTCTTGGATGATTTTTATTTATTTATTTTTTTAGTTTTTTAGTTTTTCCTCAAGCTCTGTCATCTGATTTTAAAATTCTTTTTTGAGTTCTTCTATAAATTCTCCCTGGGTAGAGAAGTTTATTTACTTCAGCATTCTCCTCTGAAGATGGACCCTGGTCTTCCCTATTCCCATAGCAAGTTTCTATGGTTGGGTTCTTTCTTGTTTGCCACTTAATTTGTTTTTAATAGGAAGTATTAGTGTAAGCCCCTTTAATCATGGTGTAGGGAGATGATTCTTTTTGCTTCAATTCATTCTCCCCTCTGACCTAGAACCCCAAACCCAAAGCTCCTGCATCCTACAAGTGCCTGCAGCTCTCCTCTCCCATTGCCTCTGCATTCATGGGTCTGCTGGTTCCTTCTCACCCAGGATAATGTCTCTGCAGCACGGTTGGGCCCAGTGTGCCTAATCAGCCGAGGTTCCCTCAGTCTTCCTAGATTCTGACTCCAGACTCAGCATGGTATCTGAAAAGTGAAAGTTTCTGTGGTTTCTGCTGAGGCTCCTGTGAACCCAGCTAGCCCCAGGAGTCCCCACTTGGTGTTTCCAGAAGATATCTGCACTTCACAGGGGTTAATCCCCAGTCTGGGGATTTTCTTAGGATCTTCTTGGGTTGTACTTGGGAAAAACCCTGTTCTGCCTCAACTCCTCTTGATTTTTTTACCAGTCTATGTTCACCCTGGGGTGCAAATTTGTTTTATTTGTGGGGGGAATCTGGAGAGCTTGAAATTTACTGACCTACTCTGTTATCTTCCAAGAATCCTCCCTAGAGATGTTCTTAACACTAGAACAAACAAGGTCAAGAGAGAAAAACCCAGGATGGAAAAAAAAAATTGTCACAAAAGGCTTTTTTTTTTTGTTTTGTTTTGTTTTTAAATCACTTTAAGGTTAAGTGACAAAAGTGAAATAGGAAGAAAAGAATAAAGAGAGAGAGATTGCCTTGCCTGTGCAGCTGTGAACTATACTTGGAGACACTTGTTTCCTCTACACTGTTAGAATTAGTATTGAGATTTCTAATGATTTCCAAATTTAACCTTATAGAAACTACCATGAATTTAGAAAATAGCTAGAATCGTGGAGCAACCATTAGAATTAAGCAGTTTAAAGTTTGGGTTTTTATTGAATTTGATAAATTGATTGGGGACAATTATTATTCATAGTCCAGTTGATTTGTAATCTGGATAATAATTGCTAGTATCACACCTTTGTAGCAATGGGGTTAAAAGTGATAACTACTCTGTATTGGTTAATTATCTCAACTAACACAGAATGTCAAAATTAGAAGTTTGATTTATGAAATCTTTTTCCATCTAGATAATTTGAAAATGTATTCAACTGGATTAATGTGAGTAGATTGGCAATGATTTTTTTTTTAAACATTTTGGTTTAAAAACATTTTTTTACATAATTTTATATGAACTAGATGTTTATAAATGTCTAATATGAGGCAACAATACTTAAAGCATAATGCATAGGTAACATTAAGATGCTCTTTGACTTGAATGTTCTGATTGATTTATGAATTAGTTATCACACAGTAGAAAAATTGTCTGGAAGACAATGTTCTGCTTAATGCTTTCCTTAAATATCCAAATGTATGTATTTCTAGAGTTAATGTGAGTATGCTAAATAACAAAATACACATTGGGAAGTTAAAAATAATATAAGAGGATTCAATTTTGTAGATTTTACAAGAATAAGAAATATTTGTAATGTAATCAAATATAAAACTAATTATCATTACTATATTTCCTTGATTATTTTGGTGGATCCTTAAAAATCTAAAACCACAGATCTATCCAAATGATTTTCATCTTATCTTCAAGATTGTTGAACTTGTGATGGGACCTAGCCTTTCTACATTCCTTCTCTAGAATATGAAACATCCCAGTATACAAGGTATTGAAAAAACCTTGAGTGACTATATTCACAGGAGACTCGTACAGGAGAGTAAAAAGTTAAATCAGAAATTCAAGTCATGAACCTACTAGCAACTTTGATTTTGTAGAATAAATATAGAATGTGAAGAGAGATTTTTCAAAAATAAAATACAATGACATCCCAAGAATGTACAGACAATTTAGTAACAAATTATCAAGGCAACACACATCTACTAAGAGCCTACTATAAGCCAGACCCTATAGTAAGTACTAGGGGGATACACAAAAAAGACAAAACAAGATAAATAAAAGATAAAACAAAAAACTCTCCCTGCTCTCAAAGTCAAATGGAAATGACTCAGGCTAACTCCAAAGCCAAGTATGTGCTACTTCTTTTTTGCACTTTCAAGAATAATTATTATTTTATCTATTTTTTTCCTCGGTTTCTATTAGCTAGTGTAAACATTTTTGCTCTTCTATAAGATTAGCTCATTATCCCCCTTTCTCTTGTGCTTAAAATAAAATATTAGCACAAAGTTTGAGGATGGGATGAAAAAGAAGACTATAAAACTGATGTTAATGGGTATCGCTATAGCCAGAAAATCAGTTGGAAAATTGTAAATTTTCTCCAAAAATCTGAAAATATCGCTGTACCTATTTTATCTGGGTCTGCCTAGGAAAAAAAACATTGGAAAATTAAGACAAAGGAAAGCAACATAAAGGGGGATTTTGTAAATTCTGAAGTTGATTTTATTTAAATGGCTAACTTCCCTTATATTCTATGTGGTATTATTATAGTATATATGCTTTGAGAATGAATTGAAGTTTACTGCCCATGTAATATTTACACAAGTCACAAAGGATATTATTGAAAGATTTCATAATCAGATTATCACCAAAACTGCTGTTGAAAGTCAAGATATTCCATACTAAATTCAGGCATCCCAATATAAGGGGACTTTTCTTTCTATGGAGTTTGAAGGAAAAATACATGTTGACTGTGCTGGCAAACTCTCCTATTTGCCAAAGAAGAGGTCTTGCCATCTCAAAAAACAAACAAACAAACAAAAAAAAACCATTGAATTTTGTGGGAGTGTCTGCCATTTCCAGAACAAAAGGACTGAACAAAAGAAATAGTATAACCTAGGTTGCCTTTAACCCCCTGGATAAAAAGTAAAAAGGGAGGTAGTATTGTATATTAAAGGAAGCAGAGCTTCTAGGATTAGGGATCTTGAACACTGCAGTTTAAGGACACTGATGAACTAAAGATCATCAAAAGAAGGGCAAACTAAAATGGTGAAAAGCTTGAGAACATATATAAGAATCAATTGATGGAACTGGGCATGTTTACCCGGAAGAAGAAAAGCCTAGAGGGACCAAAGGAGCATTGCTGATAGGATATAATATCTGTCTTCAAGTATTTGAGGGATACCCAGTGGAGGAAGGAATTGTGGAATTGTCCTTTTTGGCTCCACCGGATGAAATCAGGAGTAGTGAGTGAAAGTTGCAAAAATTGGATTAACTTTGTTATCAGGAAATGTTTCCCAATAATCTGGGTTGATCAAAAGTGAAAAGGGCCAACTCAATAAGTAACAAGTTCCTCCTTCTTGAAAGTCTGAATATAGTGGTTTAATAAATCAAGTCGGGAGTTTGTTACAGAACTATTTCTTTTTGTGTGTGGTACAAACTAGATGGTTGCTGAAGTCCATTTCTCCACTTCTATGAGTTTGTGAATGGGTGAACAAATGAATGAATAAATGGGGATGAAATAGTTTTTAAGTAGTTTAAGAAGGGACTGAGTATGTTTACCTTTGTGGGGGGGAGAGACTAAGGTGAGGGGCTGCTATATGGTACAGTAGATAGTGGACTAGTTTTAGAGTCAGCAAGCCCTGAGTTCAAATCCAAACTCAGACATATAACACTTCCATTTGTGACCCCTGGGACAAATCATTTAACTCTAATTACCTTGCACAAAAAGCCAAAAAAAGTAAACACAAACACAAACAAAAGAAAAAATCTCAGGTGATATATAATATCTATCTTCAATATTTCATGGTCATTCAAGTGAAAGAAAGATTTTACTTATTTTATTTGGTCCCGAGGGCAGAAAAAGATTAATAGGTACAGGGACAAAGAAGTCAATTTTGACTCAGTAAAGGGAGAACCTTAGTAACAATCTGAACTGTTCAAAAATGGAATAAGCAACCTTTATAATGGAATGGGCAACCCTTATAGGCAATGAGTTCACTGTCCCTGGAGAAATGGAAACAATCAGAGTC